>NC_039280.1:13871458-14058958 GCF_003368295.1 Carassius auratus
ATATTGAGCTGCTGTTGCCGTTGCTTACTTGCACTGTCATTATGACAAGGACATGCTTTCAGCTCTGTAATGTGCAAGGTGTGTAATGTGCATCTCAGGTTGAAGGACAACAGTTAAAGCTCTCGAAAGCTTCCTAGTCTTGTGGGAAACAAACACAAGGGATGAGACTGTGGTAATGTGACCTGTCATGGAAATACACTTTGATGCATTAATCTGCCAGGAGAAAATGCTTACCACAAACATTTGTTTGTAAAAAACAACCAATGTGTTGTAACTTTAAACTGTCGCTTCTGGCCACAATGCAAATCCATAAACAATAATGCCCCCCCCCCATTCAGTTCATCCCTTGTTGTCCACTCACATCAAAATCCACCAGCATATGTGTCTACAACTGTTTTAGAACAATATTTGATTGCAACAGTACTTGATCCGTGCATATTTCTCTCCTGTTTCAGATTAGACAATTTTATGAACGGAGGACTCATGTATTACCCAGGAGCAACCGTTTGAAGTCATGTGGATCACTTGTGGATTATTGTGATGCTTTTATCAGCTGTTTGGACTCTCATTCTGATGGCACCCATTCACTGCAGATGCAATGCTACATTTCTCTAAATCTTTTCAGATGAAGAAACAAACAACATCTACCTCTTAGATGGCCTGAGAGTGAGCACATTTTCAACAAATTTGTATTTTGGGGTGAACTATTCCTTTAAGATAGAGCACTACATAGCATGTCCAAGTAAGAAATCCAGGCAAACACTTTGACATTAAACTAACCACAGTAACAGACATATAAGAACAAGTTATTTTCTAAATTAGCAAGAGAGAGGAGAGGAGCTTTCACATGGACTTGCTTTAACATGTAGTTGAATACAAAAAAACTTGTAGATCTGTTTCTATGTCTCTCTTTTTGTGCAGACAGTTTTAAGTACAATAAAAACATCTTCAAGAGTTTGACAGCATTCAATAAGTAAGGCTGTCAAAACCAAATCGTCATCGAATTACATTATATCAGACTAATTAAATTAAAGTCAGGTCTTGCTGTTTTTCAGCTTTTCAAGCTTGTCTTTAAGATGCTGTGAAAAGTTAAAAGTAGTTAAACTTTGAACTTTTTGTTTTGCTGGGCTCTATCCAGCTGTTTTCGATACATGGACATGTCCTCTGTGAACAGCTCCACTCATTCTGTGCTGTCTGCTTTCAGTGAGTGTGGTTTGGCAAGGCATGTTGCCTGTAGTAGCAGTAAAAGTAGACTTCGCAAAAGCATAAAAGTGGTATTTTAAGCTTGGTTTGCTCTGACAGCACCAAAAAAGAGTCAATGGCCATGATTAACTGCATACATTTTTAAAAACTTTTTTGAGTTCAATTGAGTGGCCTAAAAATTGAGTTATGGGATTTGCAATAGGTATTTTATTTATCATGTCCATGTGTATATTTTCCTGTACTCTGGGAATGCAGAAAAAAAAGACCTTCACGGGCTGGCAGAAGGAATCTACAGTTTGCTTTGGCAGCCAGTAGCTGTCGGACCATCAGGACCAAGACCAAGTGAGAAACTCTGTGCACAGAAGACACAACTACACACACTTAAACAGCCAAGCACAGGAAGAGCCCCATGCTTCATTTATTCAGGATGATTCATCCAGTCCAATTCTGACCAAGGAACACGCGTTTGGCTGTAGTTAAATGTTTATAGCGGACCACACAAGCACGCACATAAGCATAAACATTCACACTCAAGTATAAAACATGCACACTTGCTCACAGTTTCTTTCCTCAGACAATCCATCTTTTGAACACTTGACAATAATTTTGGAACACACAACACTATTTATACACTTATATATTTATTTTTCTAACAAACATAGTTTATATTTTGAATTTGCACATAATATACCCGAACATACTAAATTGTCGATTGTAATACCTGTACATACTAACTGTCAGTTTGTATATTGTTATCCCTATTTATTTATTTGTTTTATTTTTTAGATTTTTGTCTTGTTACCGTCATTATGTTAAACTGTGGAAGCTTCTGTCACAAAAACAAATGCCTCGCACATGTAAACACTAGTGGTCGACCAATATGTGTTTTTTGACAGCGGACGCCGATATCTTGGAAAGCAGGGGAGTCGATAGCCGATATAAAGCCGATATGATTTTTACAAATTATTATTAATATTTAAGAAATTTTAAATAATTTGACAATGGATTAAAAAGTAAATGTGTAAAAGAAACATGCTTATACTTTAGATGACTAAAGAAATAAATATTTAATACAAATATAATTAAAAAGAAAGTAAACACTGTAACAAACAGGTCACTCAGTATTCTGAGAAGTTTGTGTGCACTGTGAATCATATTTTTCAAATAAAGCCAGGGTAACTAATAGGCCTAATATAAAAGCAATCATTATAGTACTTTCTGTATACATTAATTTTTTTGTTCAACCATTCTTTCTGATTATTAAACAGACTTCTATCTGTATTAGACAGAACTGTTAATGACGACGACGAACAAGACAGAGAGATAAATAAAAGTCAGAGGCAGCGTCAGAATAACACATCGGCCAAGCGGAAAAACGTATCAGCCAATGCCGATATTTGAAAAATGCCAAATGTTGGCCTGTATATCGGCCTTAGCAATATATCGGTCGACCACCAGTAAACACACCTGCCAATAAAGCTATTCTGATTCAATTTTCTGATCAGTTCTTGTGCCAGATTGTTCAGGTTTTAAGTTGCGATATAAGTAGTGAGTAATCCTTTCTTCCGCATTGTGTCCTACATCAGGTATACCAGGCAGCGCAACAAAATAAATTTTGTTTTAGTATCAGAATTCAACAAACGGTCAAAACAAATAAGGGGAAGCGAATCACAGACATGATTTCTCATAAGAATCGTGAAACCTGCCAAAAAAAAAAAAAAAAAGATAATTTGCACAGTAAATTTCTCTAAGGTTATGTAAGTAAAACACTATTACATTTGGATGGGCCTAAAAGTACATCTGCAAAAAAAAAAAAAAAAAAAAAAACTAGTCTCATTTGAATAGAGCTTTAGCTTATTAGGAAATGCCAGGCAAGCTAAAACAGGTCTGCTGGAAAAGAGGGGCCACACACCTGTACCTATCTAAACGGGATACACTCCAAAAAGCTTTGTTCTTCCCAGAATTGTTCTGTGGAACTGCACCACACCATTCTAAAACTAAAACTTGAATTCCAAGAACATCAGGACTATCAAGTTATATCAAATTTCGGATACTTCAACAGCACAGCCAGAGTTACATAACGTGACTTCTCTTTTTCCTGATGGTAATAATGAGAGTCTGCCTGCGCCCTTGTCATCCTACACCGCAGCGGTGGAATGCTCCAGAAGGGCAGGCAGGCCTGCTGAGGAGGTGCAGATGTGGCGTTCGGGCCACGTGCTCGTTCCCGCCTCTCCTGCCTGTCAGATCATGGTGGCTCTGTACTCCATACATACAGCACATGGTGCGTCGTGACTCATTCACCCACACTTCCAGTTAACTTCCCTCCATTTCAAAGAAAACAGGAAGGATGGTGTAATCTATCCAAAAGATATTTCGGGATTGAACGTTGGTGATGGGAATGGGATAACTAAGTCTAAATTTTCAGTTGTCTTAAATAAAGTAGTTAAAAACTAATTACTGAAAGGCTGGACTGTACTGTAATCAAGACAATTCAATCATCTGGAGTTAAAGTCATGAACACGATTCATTGGTGCACGTCTGCATGATATTCTAAAGAAAACCTGTTTGTAAAAATACGATACTCTCTAAAACAATTATTCTTTTTGGGCAAAATCACCATGCCATCTTGGCTTTCAACATCTTCCCTCCAAGCCTCTGAATCCATTTGAACTTCTCAATCAATTCCCGATGGATAGAATCAAGACCCATACTACACATTTGTCTTATTAAATATTCCATTCACCTGGAAATGTCACATTTAGGAAGTAAATAATACCATTTCAAGACTTTTAAGACCTCACAAAGTTACTTTACGAGTGCAGAATTCTCTCCTATGTTGACATATTTAGTGAAAATAGAGAGACTTGGGTCTCTGCAGTGCAAAAGTGGCCGTTTATCACCATGTGGGTGGTTTCAAACTGCTGGGTGTTTCAAAATCATGCAATCTAAATGATCCCCCTTACCCAACCCCACCCCTAAACCTAACGTCACTATGACATCAACCAATCAGGTATCATGGTGTAGAAACACCCTGATCTGGTAACTCCCATTACTTTCCTGCAGAGACCTATACTTGAAAATAGAAGCAGGCCATTTTGGGTTTGTTACTAAAAATAATAACATACATAAGTTACATCACAACTATGAACCATGGTTTGCTAGAGACCATCTGATCTAACAAACATCTGTGGCACGCAGGATGAGTTATCAATATTTTTGTTCTGTTTTTTAATAATAAGAAATATTTCTTGAGCAAATCAGTATATAATTATGATTTGTGATGGATCATGTGTCACTAAAGAGCAATGATACTGAAAATTAAGGTTCAAAACAAAAGGTTGTGGAAATGTACTATTTTATGATGTAAAAGTGTGGCTAAACACCGCCACCACAGAAGAAGATCAACACCTGCTTCATCATCACTGCCTGTTTAGACACTGTGCAGTGCCAAGCTGTAGAAACACAGGCTTTGCACTGCCTTCCTTCTGATCGCAATACTAGGAAAATTCATTTTATTTTTTATTAAATGCCAGATGCGTCAGTAAGAACTTGGTTCTTTATTCACTTTATTTTACTGCAAATTTGTTTACAAACCAGGCACAATTCAATGCAGGATTTTTATAAAAAGACAATGCTTTGCCGACTACATTGGATTAGACAGTAATGTCACAACACACAAGTGTGACTAACTGTTTCTATTACGTGGTCACTAGGGGTGTAACGATACGTGTATTCGTATTGAACCGTTCGGTACGAGGCTTTCGGTTCGGTACGCGGTACGCATTATGTACCGAACGGTTCGTTGGACTAATTAATTATATTTGGAAAATAAATAAAAAATTGTGAAATATAATGATATGCATTCAACAAGGTAGCCAAATAACCCAAACGACGTAACAGGCAACGCCCCCAAAGAAGAAAAAAAAATACCAACTTATATGTTTATGTTATGCTACAGGCGCTCGCTCACTCAGTACGCGCTGAAGGCTCGTTGCTAAATGGCCAATGCGATTAACAGACCAGAAATAGAAGATCCTCCAATAACCAACAGGTCTGGTGTTTGGGTGCACTTTACCAATCGATCGGGGCATCCAAACAAGCATGGAAATCAAAATGGACTAGTACTGTACTGTGTCGGAATTTCCTGAGCAGTACGATACAATTAACAGGCCTGCACGTCATTAGATAGAAGAACTGTTATAAATAGAACGGGCAGTTTTGTTTTTGTTTTATACAGTATGCTGCTAAGAAAACACCATAGACGATGGGTAAAGAATAGCTCCATCATTGTTCAATGTAAAAAAAAACATACTTTGTTAGTTTTAATAAATAAAACATTTTTTAAAAATCAAGGAAATTTATCTGCCAATTTTTTTTTTTTTGCTGTATCTAAAACGTACCGAACCGTACCGAACCGAACCGTGACACCAGTGAATCGTATCGAACCGAACCGTGAATTTTGTGAACCGTTACACCCCTAGTGGTCACTATTGCTTCGTTATTACAGATCGTTTGATATGTACTGAGTATTTATGTGTTTTTAACCTAAATCACACCAGCATCCATCTATGAATGATGTAGGCTGTCAAACATACACCACAATTAGCCAATCACAGCAATGTGCGTTTACTTCCGAGTCTACAATCCACCACACATATTCAAACTGAGCGTTCTGATGAGGGGGTCAAAACAGGACAGAAAATACTCTAATACTAATACATTTTGATGTTTGTTAATGTAAAAATCTTGATAACATTATAACGGGACCTCAGAGAAGAGTACAAAATAATTAAAAAGGCAGTTAACTGCACCTTTAACATGTTTTCTCTACAATCCACTGCAAAAGCTTTTTACTCTGAAGTCAAGGGAGTTTTATTTGGCAAACAGCATCCCTGTTGCTTTTCAGCTCATTTAAATGAAAGCCTGACTGGATCACAATGTGGCAGGCAGTGGGCAGGGACGTACTGTACACGTTTTCCTTGCACAAACAGAGGAGGGGGAGGGACTTCAAGAGCAGACAGCTTTTTTAACAGCTCCAGACTACAGATGGAGGAAAACAGTAGAGCGGAATGAAAAAAGTGGGCTGGCAAATGTGACCTAATGGACTGCAGTCTTCACATGTGCGACCCAAACATGGATCTCTCTGCTCAGTATACACTGTTGCATTCAACACAGCACGGGTGGTCCCATATCATCATAATGACCTAACGTGAGGCATTAAACCTATGTTTCCTGCTGCAAAGTCTGGGTTAAACCAGCATGACTTTCCATGATTTGTTTCATGCTGGAGATGCTGCTCAGATATCATGATCTTTCTGGTAAAGTTGGTAAAGGTGGTTAAAGGTTAGATCACCCCAAAAAAACTTTATTCTATCACTCAACCTCATGTTGTTCCAAGACTTTCCATCATCCTCCAAAAACAAATGCAAATAATTATAAAAAAAAACTTGTGCATCTATTCAAAGTCTACGCAACCTAAATGTTGAAGTTTAAAAAAGGTCATAAAGAGATCTTAAAGTAACCCATATGTTTAAGCACGAATCAGTTCTTGCACATCAAGAAAGTACGGTTGAGCTTTCATTTACCATACTGGACGTGCTCGATTTGTGCAGTAATGAACGCTTATACAGTATGTGAATCAAAGCCCAAACTACAACAGTTTATCATAAACAAAAATCATGTTTCTTAAGTAGAATTAAATTCCACTCAAATAGTGTGGATGTCTTTTATGATCTCATGAACTTTTTCTAAGGTTTAATTAAAAATGTCTTAAAGGGGTCATATGATGCTTCTTTAAATACTTTATTATTTTGTGTATTTGGTGACAAGCTTTAATGTTAAAAAAACACATTATTTTTCAAATACTGTACATTATTGTAGGTCCTCTATGCCCCGCCTCTCTCAAACACACTGTTTTCTACAAAGTCCTTCTGACAAGCCCAGTCTGCTCTGATTGGCCAACTGACCCAGTGCGATGTGATTGGCCGAACACCGAAAGCACTCGTTGGAAATGTAACGCCCCTTTCCATAATCGCAAGCTTCATCTTTAAAAATAAATGTTAATAATGTCCTTAGTTTTACCATCAGTCCAAGACCAAAAGGGGAACAGAGTCGTGTGACAGACACAGTGATGAAGCTCATGTGTTTGCAAATAACAAAACATACTTACAGAAGCTGATTCAGAAATGCCAAATTGTTGTTGCAAAGTCAGAATTACCTCCTGTCCAACAGTCATCCATAAAATGCATTGCTTTTCTTTTCTAAGTGATCTTAAAGATTCCTAAATGCATCTACTTTCAGAAGGCCATAATAAAGCGCTTTTGTTTTCTCCTAGATACAGACAGCATCTCTCTGACATGGATGTTTCATCACTTAACTGCGGTTACTGAAACCACGCCAGGACATAACAAACTAATTGGACTGAGCTTAAAGAAATGCAAGGGAGTAGCTTTGCTTGATTTCAAAACATTTCAAATTTGCAGGCGAGCAGAACCATAACAACTCTTAAGTCAACAACAAAATTGCTGATGAGATGAATTAAGTTCATTATGCTGCATGGATGAAGGTTCAGGCCTCTTTTTTAACACCTGCCTATGAAAGTTAATAAGACATTAATATAACTTGCTTCAGTGAGGGATGGACAAACAAGTCTGAACCTGTGCTCCTACACACAAGGTTATGCAATACTTTTGATTCAGAACACAGTTAGAATGCGGGTGCTTATATTATCAGGAGAAAGGTTTGTCTCTCCCCTTCTGTCTCTATGACAACCGGCCCATAAAAACCTGCATTGCCCTTGTTGGCCGACCTCGCCATATCACTAGCGGTCTAGGCACTCAGCCAAACGTCCAAACATTTCAACCTGCAAAGACACTGTCGCCAAGGGCTCACGCTAATTCATGAATAAAGGTAAAGGATGTTGTTTTCGAAGGACTTGAAGGAGCTTGTGGGTCTGCATGAGGGGCTTTATGGAGTCTGCTGTTTATTGTTCATCTAAACACTCTGGAGGAGGATCCAGGGCAGAACGGGAGTAAAGTATAACTCAAGCATGGATGACAAAGGTGTTCTCAAGATATATCTTAGTTAAACTCTAACCCAAACACCGATATATACACATGCACACAACTGCTCACTAAGATACACTCACAAACATAAGCATGCATAAAGACCTGGGAGCCAAATATTTGGAAACACAGGACTTAATATGTGCCTTAACATTATGTTAAAATATGTTGATGCTAAAAAAGACAAAAAATAAGCATTAAAAATACAAAATGTATGTGTGTGTGTGTGTGTGTGTGTGTGTATATATATATATATACATATTTAATTAATTCATTTATTAAATTATAATATTTCAGTGACTATTTTTCAGCCTTTACACATATATATATATATATATATATATATATGGGGAAAAAATACAAATAGTGCTAACAAACAATGGCTAGGTGTGTCTCCAAACATTTGACTAATCTTATAAATCACCAGCTCTACAACAGGTCATAACAGTGATTTTGCAGGAAACCACTACGCATTAATAAAAGCATGAAGCCTATGAGAGTGCATTTCCTCTCCTGTTGTCAAATGTTCAACCTGAAGACCGTGGAGAAATCATCCTGTGCTGATGTGGAGCAGTTTTTGGACACAGTAAGTAAGGTTTATGCAAACTGTACCTGGAAGTTGCCGACCATGATGAGTCCTGCAGCACAGATCCAGCCGGTGGAGAGACTTGCTGTGTTTAACACACAGTTCTGGTGCTTCTCTATCACATGGGCATAGTGGAGCAACACTATCACCATCACTGAGAGTGGGAAGAGGACAAAAAAGATTTTATAAAGAAACACAATAATTAAACAGTTGCTTTACAAACAACTGATAAGCACAAATTGAAAAGACACTGAATGTGAGTTTTTAAAGTGATAGTTGATCTAAAATAAAAATTCTGTAATTATTTACTCACCCTTATATCATTCCAAACCTGTAAGACATTCGTTCATCTTTGGAGCACAAATTAAGATATTTTTTATGGTCTCACAGCTTTGGAACGATACACAATTAATGACAGAATTGTCATTTTTGGGTGAACTAAACATTTAAACAAAAATGACATAAAAATCTAAGCAAAACTCCTGAAGAAAAGCAGCCACAATGTGACATTGAAATATAAAACAGTTTGTGCATATCATCTGGACAATCTCCAGCAGTCACTAAGACGTACCATGTCAAAAACAACATTTTGAAGTTTGGCTACATTTAGATTTCTGAAGTATGTGAGTTCATATTGCAGTCATATTTGGCAAGATACTGTAAACCAAAGTTCATTCAAGGTATACAGTGTTATCTGTATAAACAGGTTTCAAAAAGTTACACTCAATAAGTGCCAAATGAAAGTACAAATTGGCTTTGGTGAGTATAAACATGAGAGTAAGTGATGTACTGTATGCTATCCATAACAATCGGACAAATCTGTTGTGACATGCGCCCTCATCTTCTAATGATTTCAACTTCTCATTGGGAAATCTTCCACTGACGTACACAAGATGATATATATCTAATTGTTGTTCACCAGAAGTAGTGACACTTATATCAAATATCCATTTGCCAAAATGATTTTTTTTTTAATAAACAAAAACAGCTAAATAGACCAGTTATCATAATATAGCCTATATCAACCTGTCCATTATCCAAACCACTTTTCCTCTGTACTGTCACAGAGATGCTAGAGCCTATATGGCCTGTTTACTTTATAATAATATAACTTTTCATATATATTTGACATTTTAAAAGTCTATTATGCTCACAAAGGATGCATTTTGTTTAATACAGTAAATTAAAATAAAAAATGCTTCCAATTTCCAAAAGTAGCGCACCACAACTTTTCAAGAAACAGATTAAAGTTATAATTTAAATTACAGGAACAAGTTAATTCGCTCTGCTTAAGTTGTTTTATCAGATGTCTAACAAATAAGTCATGAATGCATGCAGTGTGTTATCTTGCTAGGTAAGCGTGGCCCAAAAAATTAGACAGAAGAACGATAGTCTTTTATCTTATTTCCAAACCAGCTGTCCTTAGACTCAATGAATCAGACTTACTCATAATAAAACATGATTTCTAGTATTCTTTGGACAAGAAATTACTCATTGTTTTCCTGGAAAATCAAAAAAAAAAAGCCTGGCAATGTGGAAAGATGAGGAGAGAGTGGATAAAAGAGGGACTTCATGGTGAGATCTCTAAAGTAAATCAAGCTGCTGCAATCTGCTCAACTGTTTTACTGCTGGGTTAATGCTTAATAAAAACTGGCAGATGTGGCCTGTTATAGTGGCAAAGTGTGTGTGTGTGTGTGTGTGTGTGTGGAGGGGAGAATAAACCCCTCCTCCTTTCTCAGCCCAATCCTCCCAGAACACTCCTAGTCAACATTAAAAGCTGTCATGACAACATTAATTATAGTATTGAGACACTGCATGAAGGACCAGCATGAATTTACTTGCTGGCTATTGCTGTTCTTGCTTACGGACCACTATAGCCATGTTTCTAACCAGTACGATTCAAGTCAACCAGCATGGTGAAGCTGGATGATCAAGAAAGTCCTGCTGGTTAAGCTCGATCAAGAGCTCACTGAGGACCAGCATCCAAAACAAAACATGCTGGTGACCATTTATTCTGGTCTTTTTTGGAGAAGGCTAGGATGTAACTACCTATAAGATATGTAACTTTTGTGGTAGTAATGCATTTAGGATGTTTGTTACAACATGTAGGAGAAGTAACAAGCATGGAAAAAGTCTGCAGGCGAAGATAATTAACTCTGTTTAATAAAATCCAGCTGAAACGGCACAACAGCAACAGAAATTGTGGTGAGTAATGGTTGTTTACTGCATTGGACTACACTGTCCGCTGCAGTCTTCCTTCCCAAGCATCTACTGTTGATGTTTCCCTCATGAATGGGATTTCAGTGGATATGGGCACAGGAAACAATGGGAATTCAGCATAGACAGCAATCTGCAAATGGCTAAATATATCTGCTTACCGCGGACTAACTTTAAACTTTATCTTCTTGTGCTCTGAACAACCCCAGAATCCCATTCTTCTAAATGGGTATAACGAAAGGTCAAAAAAGGTCACAGTCTTTCCAACTGCCTGTCTGTGTATATGTTTGTGTGTAGGTGTGTTTGTAAGCACGGTTTCCTGGAAATAAGTTCCGCAGGACACAAGACTGGGGACTCAGAAACACATGGTACCCATTGGACATGGGCTATTATTATTTCTGCTGTGTAACTACCACCACTCTACACAGACAAACAAGGCTATGTTCAACTCCAATCAAACTCACTCTACATTAAAGGCAACGTTTAGCCTGAAAATGTGCCTCTCTTGAGCTAGATGTTTCAGATTTTGAAAGGTCAAGGCGATATGCCTTTAGTGTGTCATTGGCTTGGCACAATATGACAGCGTGAGAGAACACTAATATTGCCAGACAGAATGATTGCAAACTACGATTGTGCATTATTCAGAACTGAACTGAATTTCAGTTGAGGGATGCAGAATTGGAAATTCATTTGAAAATGAAGTAGATTTGAAATTAATTAAAAAAACACTTTTTACACTTTTCACACATATTTCATTAATCTTTTTAAAGTCAAATTTCGAATGTTGGACTGACAAAACCTTTAGATTGATTTTTAGTTCTATTTTATTTTTAATCAGTAATTTCAGTTCCTCTAGTTAGTCATTTTAGTAATTTCAGGACTTTAAATTAGTTATTTTATTTCAGTTAGTCGCAAAGGTTTTTATGGTTTTCATCTAATATTTATATTTAAATTTATTTTCGTATTATTTCCATAACGGACCATAATTTTGTAATAGTTTTAATTACAATTAAATTTCCCTTAGGTGAAAGAAATCCTATAAAAACCGATGAGATATTCTATGGTTAATGTGGATGAGAGTGCTTTAAATCACAGGACAGAGACTCCAACAACCATCCATGGAAAACCCTTTAACGGGCAATGGGATGTGAAAATTATAGCTTGTGAGGAATATTATATGAGGATGACACTACGACTCTAAATCAGCGCTCATAAAGAATTTCAGTCATGTAATTTTCTCTAATTTCTGTGTATCTCTGCTCCGAGAAGGTTCCAGTAAGTAAAGGGTGAAATGTGGCGGAAATACCACAGCCCAAACACATTAGCGAGACGACACCTGTGTATTTATGGATCACAGGTTTTCACCTTGGTGCAACATTCCCTCAAGAGAACAAAAAACAAGAGATAAAAGTAAACAACAGCCCTGTCACAAGGTCTATAGGTGCCTAAACTAGCTTCAGTTAGTTCTTGCTGCGAACTCTCTCCACCCTGTTTCCCTACTGTTAGAGCGCTACAGTGCTGAGATGTTTCCTCTAGTGCCGTGCTGACATCTAAAAAGCTCTTGAAATCTCAGATTTGGGAACACTGAGCATTATATAAGCCACATGAAAACAATGCAGCCCTGGGGAACCGCTGGTCACCCTTGATCGAAAAGTCGGCATGCCTCTTTATCGGGCCGTGCTCTGCGTTTTATAAACTTTTTTAGTGTAAACAACTGTATTACAGTCCTATTGTTCTGGAACGTTGATGCATTCGAGGAGGTTTTGTTTGATAGTCGTGTTATATTAAACACTTTGAAAAAGAATTCAATACCCAACTTTCTTGTATTGTTGGAGGAACAACGGTAATTTCCTTGTGCAAACAGGCAGAGTCCGAATCTCCCAGCAGGAGAACACTCTCACTTATCGTTACACAGGGTGCGGGACTGAACACAACAATACAGCTCTTCAGCTCACAGCATGAACACTGCCACCAGGCCCAGGCGCTCGGGTCAGAGGTCACACTGAACCAGTCATTCTTTACAAGTCTCTCCTCTCAGAGACCTGCTTTATAGTTTGCACTCAGCTGTAACCGACAGTATCTTTGTGAAGTATAGCTCTGCTAAAACAGGGTGCCGCTGAATTTATGTTCAGGGAGCTCCATGAGCCAAGTTTTGTGGCTATGACTCACCGGTTCTTTTAAAAATATATAATTTTTAAAAAAATTCGATTTAGCTTAAGCATTTAAATGTTAGCTATTAACATTTGTATGTTAAGGGGATTTCTGTTCTTGTTTTTCTGCTTGGCCTCTGCTTGTTTTTGCTGTGATGTGATTCAAATTCAATTCAGACCTTTTCTGAAGATGATTCATCCTTCCAGAACAGCAACTCACTTGGCGTCTGATGACAATGTTCGGTAATGTGCAGTGACTGCATCGAGGGCTCAGTTTTATAAATGCTTGAACGCACATATCCACTCAGCTTTTTTGAGTTGTGAAATACCAAAGTGGTATGTAAACAATTGCTTTTCTAGGCAAGTTTAGAGAATGAGCAGTGTGTATAGTTAGCTTTTAGATGATAATGTCTTCTCCTAAAAATGTGCCATGAGTGAACATAAATACAGCCATAATTTTGAAGACAGTTGGCCTTGTATCGTTCGTCAACCAGTGGTGGTGATATTGCACAAATGCAAACACACTAAGCCTGTGGTTTCCTGAGCTGATTGCTGCCCAGACACTGCCCAGACATTGTGCTACAGATGGGAATCATTTACTGGGGATTGAACTACAGATTGATCTGAAATTCCAAAATCCAAATAAAGTTCAGGAATGCTATAAATGAGAGGGAAACGGAAGTTAACACTTAAAGGTAAAGTGTGCAATCTACAAATTTCTAAATACTTTCTCCTATCCCAGGTTAACATGCAATAAATATATAAGAAGGCTATTTGACGATTTCCCCTAAAAGTGTAAACACTGAGCTCTATGTTTAAGAATCATAATTATCTTGACACAAGTTTAAGGATGGCACTTTCTGTTAATGTGATTTTTTTGTGGCTAAAGATTTTTCATTGCCACTATGTGAAATTAAATGCAAACAAACCTAGAATGATTAGAATGTACACTGCTGTTTAAACGTTTCTGGCCAATATATTTGTGTTTATTCTTAAGAAAATTATACCTTTATTCTGCAAGGATGCATTAAAGTGATAAAAAGTGACATATTTATGATGCTGCAAAACATTTGTATTTCAAATAAATGCTTTTCTTTTGATGTAATGATGCGGCAGCATGCTCAACTTTCCCACAAATTCCTACCAGTACCACTTAAATTAGAAAACATTATTATAAGCTAAGGCTTAGGTAAGTAGGTGGTTTTGAACACTGCCCAGTTATTTACTTGCTCAAAAATGGATTTTGTATCATTTTTAACCCAAAAACTTATGGACTGCAGCTTTAAAAAATATTAAAATAGGAAACGACTATTTTATATTGCAATAATATTTCAAAATATTATGTTTTTTTTACTGTATTTTCAAACAAATGCAGCCATGGTGAGCATAAATATTTCTAAAACAACTTACTGACTTCTAAACTGCACTGTAAGTGGGAGGTGTGCATTGTAAACTCACCCATAAAGGATCCAGTGCTGCAGATGAGACTGAAGAAGCAGCTCTCTGGAGGAAGTGTGCCACATTTACTGCAGATCAGAACATCATAACAGAGGTTAGATGCCCAGGGTTCTCATTACATGAATAGACAAACATACATAGATGCACATTCCAAAGCAAAGGGTCCTGAGGGATGAACTTTCACTGGCAGCTGGCTAAAATAGGCCTGTTCGGCTCTCGGGGCACACTGGCAGCTGTGGGTTATTGGGAAAAAAGAAGGATAAAGCTAGAAGAGGGAGACCTTAGCTTTTCTCACACAGCTTTCACTCTGTATGGGAACAAGTCAAAAGATAAGCAAAGATAGGGCCTTAACTGATGAAAGACTGGGCCAGCACCTCACCATGAAAGGAAATTGTCCTTATAAACATACATCATTACTGAAGACCATTTCAGTTTTATGTAACATGTCACTGTGGTATGAAGCCTTAAAAAGGAGATGAAGCTGCAAATAAATGCAGTAAACAAACGTAAACTTACAGGCAATCGGCTGAAAAGGGAACAGGCCACCCCCCAACCAAATTAGTAAATTCTGTCATCATTAAATCACACTCATTTCTTTCTAAACCTGTTCGGTTGTTAAGTGGTGACATAAGAATCGCTGTTTCCGGGTCCAAGCCTCAGCTCGCGCAAATTGAGAATACAACCTCAGCAGCCGTTTATGAGCACTGTATATTCACATTAAACAAGTGTTTAAGTGTTGTTAAGATTTAAAACAATGACAAAAAGCTTCATAATAGTCTCATGAATGTGATCAAATATGACTTTTGAAAACTGTATGATAGTCTTATGTGAGGGACACACTTGAAACCCAATCATTATTCATTGAAAATTACATTCAACCTTTAATTTTATGGATAAAGACCTAAATGAACATTTAGTTACACAGAATAAAGTAAGTAAGTAAGTCTTTTGGGACAATATGAGAGTTAATGAATTATGACAGGATAACTGTTAATAAATAGTAAGGCCATATTTTCGTAATAAAAATTCTCTGAACCTAACTCAGCTTTCCTAAACCATGTAATAAGTTCCCGCTAAATGAGCCTCTGCTGGATTACATATACATTACATATTACATAGCTATGCTTTCTATAAATAAACCACTGAGGTGTTAAGCTCTATAATGATAAGATAGAAATGTGTATGCTGTTCTGAGTGTGAGTGTGTGTGTGTGTGTGTGTGTGTAGTTCTGACCTTTCACCCACTTCAGAGCAGCTCTGGGCTGAGAACCGCAGACTATATAGTGGGTAGCAGTCAAAATAAACCCACACACACACACACACACACAGACAAATGCTGGTAGTAGAAATGCAGATCATGGACACACCCAAAGGCACACATAAATAAGGCTTATAACTTAAGTTCATACTCCATAAACCACACAGCTCTGAAGGCAAAGGAGACAGATGGTCTATTGAACAGCTCGGGTCAAAGATCCCACAAGTTATTCCAGAATTCACAATATATGCATTGTCAGATTTCCCTTTGGTGGTAAAATGCCTAGAAGAGCCAAATAAATGAACAACATGCTGAGGCTAAAACTATCTTGATGCTCTTGCCCTTTTTGCCATTTTGGTTTCAGTTTTTCCTCAGTAATTTGGGAAATTCCTTTGTGTGGTGAACAAGTTGCAGCTCCTCTAAGTGTTTTTCTCCCAGCAGTAAAAATATCTTGTACTGGTGAAATATCTTGTTTCGTAAGGGTGCCATGTAGATCCCCGTTTCTCCCCTTGACCCTATCTCGGTCTTCAGATTGAGGAAAACAGAAATGACATGCATGCAGAAGAAGAGAAGGGGTCGTGGAAAGAAGACCACTGCTTCAGATAGAGAGGAGGGCTAAGAACAACACTTTCGTTCATTTCAGACCGAATTAAAAAAAAAATACTTTAATAATTTTTTTTTTTATTTAAAAAAAATACAGGAAAACTTACAACTGAAATTAAAATGAAAACAGACATTTTAAAAATTGAAATTAATCAAAACATTTTGTTAAGTAAAATAGCATCAAATTGTAGTGTTGTCTGCATTTGTAAACCTCAAGCATCCAACCCTGTCACTGCATGAAACAAAATACACAAATAATTAATGTGAAGCATAAATTTATTATTAACTTTTAGTACCAAACTAGCTAGGCCTTATAGCTTTGCTAGCTTTATTTATGCTAAACCTATAACGGTGATATCCATTTGTGTAGTTTTGTTCTCGCTGTTATATCCTACAGACCTTATGAGAGGAACATTGTCCAGAGTACAGCACATGGTTGGTCCCCTCTGCATTGGCAGATCCATGTCACATGACTGGTTATACATCCTGTAAGTAAACAAATACACAGACAACCATGTAATTATTACACATATGGAGTTAAAACACACTGTGCATAAATAATAATCAATCATACAGCTACATCTGTCTAAGTTACACACCGCTGCATTCCTACTGCACACTGGATGACACGACCACAGTTACAACTCACTTCCAGTATAAACCTGTTTTGACAATCGCCATAACTTCAGTTCATACTACACCATGCAGAACTCAATGCAAACATAACGTGGCTACACTTCATTACTAAAGCAAGCACATCCCGCACTACAGGACTAATGCTCCTCCCTCTAAGTGAAAAAAGGAAATGAAAGACCACTTTTGTTTCCAGAGTGTAAAAATTACCCAGGAATGCAAAGGACTTTAAAACGTTAAGGCAGCCTGTGGGCCACATTTCATTAAACAGACCAAATCTGATCTCGTCTGTTCAGCTTCAGCTCTACATATGACACCTAGTCAGAAAGTTAAGTTTTCACTGATATTCTGGGACAGTTGGTTTTATTCATCACTCATATTAAGGATGAATAATCCTCTGCGACCACCTCTGCTCATGGACCCACATACAGACGGCATTATTACTGCTTTAAATAATTCAAGCACAATGTGCCACCTCCCAAAGCCCAAGAGCAGCGCTAACACTAATGTTACCTAGTCACCGCTATGCTCCATATGCTAATGTTTGACTAAAGCTCTCATTGTATGAAGCACAAGTTAACCTGCGATTAACAATGAAAATAAACAGGATTCAATTCCTCACTGGCTAACACGTCCTTGAGCCAAATGAAGTTAATGAGAAAGGATTCAGACACTCGTTCAACATCTCATGTCGAATACATTACTCATTAGAGAAGATGACGCATGAAGAAGTGTAGGAGATACTAAGTCAGGAGGTCGCTCTCTGATGTGTGCATTTTAAAAAGATGTTATCAGTAAATGATTAATAGCCTTAAAGCACATGCACCGAAATAAGCTGTTTTCTTAAAAAATATGATTAAATGCACATCAGTTAGCAACATGCAGCAATAATAAACATGCAAAAATAACCTTTAGAAAATCACCTTTAAAGTTGTCTAAATTTAGTTCTTAGCACTACATATTACTAATCAAAAATATTTATATATATATATATATATATATATATATATATATATATATATATATATATATATATATATATATATATATATATATATATATACGGTAGGAAATTTACAAAATATCTTCATGGAACATGATCTTTACTTAATATCCTAATGATTTTTGGCATACAAGAAAAATCAATAATTTTGACACATACAATGTTTTTTTTTTTTTTTTTTTTTTTTTGACTATTGCTACAAATATACCCCAGCAGATTAAGACTGCTTTTGTGGTATGAATAATAAATACATGTAATAAATAAATAAATGTAATAAAATAATTAAAAGAAAACACAATAATCTTTAGTAAACGTCTTACCAGTTGTCCACAGGACAGACATGTTGGTTATACAAGGCCATGGCATACCTGGAAAAATAGAAATTAATGATACATTAGCCACACAATAAATCAGTGAAAACCAAAATAAAAGTTTTAAAAGAAGGATTCAAAATTGTATTGTCATTACTATTTGCAAGGACAAATTTGTCTCAAAAGTTAATTTGTGAACCTTTATTGTTGCATTGGTGATACTTTACAATTAGGTCTTATTCGATAACATTAGTTAATTTTTTTACATGAACTAACAGTAAACAATATATATTTTAATGCATTTATTGTATTTAATAAAAACATTTATGTTGATGTCAGTTCACAGTTAATTATCTGATGTTAACAGATGCAACTTGTGATCTTAAAAAATATTAGTAAATGTTGAGATTAACAAAAAGATTAAAAAAGGTTTGCTTTAGAAGTATTATTAATTGTTACCTCATGTTTCTCATTGCATCTGTACATAATAAACATCATACAAACAGAATGGACATAAACAAATCCAAATAAAAACCTAATGCCTGAAAACAGTCTGTCTTTGAATGCAACCACAATTCTGTCAAATTGAAAACTGTTTCAAATCAATGTTTCAAATCAAACTGACCACAAAACAATTTAAACCACTCATGTCTGAGATTACACAAAGAAACACAGTACAGGCCTAAGGCTTAGAGGTTTGAAACATATAAAATCCAGCAAGTTCACTTAGTTCACATATTACCACTATCAAAAATATGCTTTGGTGTCCTACACAACGGCAGCAGCCTGAGTATTCACTGATAAAACCAGAGTTTTATGACCCTTTGACATGTTTTCTGCACCAAAAACCAATAGTCCATATGACCTGTACATCTTCAGCTTACATCGGCATTATGTGTGATTCTTTACTCACGTTGATGCGACAAGGTCAACACCCTCCTGATCCAGTCACATCGACCCTCAAGAGATGTCAATGAACATAGGACCATCAGATAACGGTCAAAGCAAACGTTTGCCTACAGATTTTAACAGAATCTGATGAAAGAGCATTTCCAAGCAAAGCTAAAGTTACTTGCGAGTGAACAATGAGACAAGAAAAGCTACTAAGTGCTCTGTGGAAAGTGAACACACACGGCACCTGCTGCTGGATACCATCTCTGTCCGTCTTTCTCCCATCTCACTGTTGACATACACACACAAACACATTTGCATTTGTCCAGCATAACTCCATCTGACAGCACGCAGGGTCAGGAGTGGGCTAAGGAGCAATTAGGTTTGTTTTCATCTCAAGTCAATGTGTGTGTGTGTGTGTGTGTACCTGTTTTTCTATTCTGGTGGGGACTTAAACCTGAATACACACAGACTGTCACAGTAGGGTTTTTTGAAAATCAAAAAATGCTGAAAGTTTCCTGTGAGGGGTAGGTTTGGTGTAGGGTTGGTTTAGGCCGATAGAAAATACGGTCTATACAGTAGAAAAAGCATTACAGCTATGGAGAGTCCCCACAAGAATAGCAGACCAGACGTGTTGTGTGTGTGTGTGTGTGTGTCCACAAATGACAGATCACCTGAGCCTTGCACTACACTTAGGACGACACTGAAAGAAATTACATTTGGTAAACAAACATTCTGCCATCTGCCCTGGCTGGTGTTGTGAATAATCATGCAGGCTGTTACCAGGTCACTCTCAACATCACAGAGAGTCACACAGGCCTTCGTCAGAAAACAGTCTGGATACAGAGAAACCCTGCTCCCGCTTAGATTCCACAGTCCATCTGCTCACCATAAGATTTGGATTTGCTCTCTAAAATAACTCATGACAGGAGTCAATCGTGACTTTTTTGGCTAAACGATACTTCATTTTTGTTCTTTCAAACTGGTGCTTTCAAAAGGGTAGTTCATACAAAAATCATATTTCCATCATCACTTACTCAAAATCATGTCATTCTAATCCTGTATGACTTTCTTTCCTCTGTGGAACATAAGATGTAATTTAAATAACGTCAAACAGATTTGGTGATTATTGACTTCCATTGTATAAACTAAAATCGTTGTGACATTTCTCAAAATATCTTCTTATGTTCTGCAGGAGAAAAGTCTTACAAAAGAGGGTGAGTAAATGACAGAATTTTCATTTTTAGATTACTTTAAATAAAGACTTACGTTAAGCCCTGATGAAGGAATTTGCTCATTTCCAAGTCAAAACTAGAATGGAAATACTAAAGCTTGGAATAGGAATGTCCAAAAATTATTTAAACAAAATTTTAAAAGCAAAGGAGTTGCATTTTTCAACATCAAACTGATTTGTGTAAGGAAATCAGTTTTATTTACTATTAAGTCAGGTGCAAAAACAGTGACAGATTTAAGAGCACAACTAAAATGTGTAATGTCTACAAAAAGTGCTGCAAACTGATATGCAACCACATGATTCAAAAAATTTGCATTCAATTCAAAATGCATTTCTTTTTTACATTCGATATATTTTTAATGTTTTAAAATTGTATATTGTGTTTTTAAAATAATAATTATATTGTACAAAAATAAATAATAAAATGTATCACAGTTTCCACAAACATATTCAGTAGCAAAACTGTTTTCAGGATTGATAATAATAAGAAATGTTTCTTGAGCAGCAAAGCAGCATATTAGTCTGGAGTATACTAAGACGCCTATCTGAAAAAGACTAGGTTTAATTCTTCATAATGTTAGAAACGTTTTAATTAATGAACCCTCTTCTAATTGCTTTGCTTATTGCTCCGTGTGTGTGTGTGTGTGTGTGTGTGTGTTTGTTTACTACTCACTGCAGTGTGTGTGCACTTGGATAAGTAAGATGCAGAGCACAAATTCCAAGTATGGGGCACCATACTTGGCTTTTCCTTTCCTTTTATCTCTTTTTATGAACAACCTCCTAAACTACGGTCATTCACAAAGACATATAATGCTGCGCATCAACAGCAGGTATATGTATGTGTGAGAAATTAATCAGCAAGAGCTTTAGGTCCAATCAAACCAAACCTGATCTGATTGGAAAATATCCCAATCCAGGGATGCACAATGCTAATATTTCCAAACCTTTCACACAAACACAGAGGACACAGATGTAGCACTGACAGTTTCAGCTGTTAATATTGCACAAGCTTTAAAATATAAAGCCTTTGTTATGAATAAATATCCTCAGTGTTGTTTGCATAAACAATGTGTTCAACGTTGCAGGGCATGGCACATATTTGTGGGACTATTTAAGCCTTTGTGACGTTACCATAAACAACAGCCTCAACGTATAGTAATAACGTCCAAGTGGAAAAACTGACTTGGAAACTTACCCTCGCATACATGTAAACTATTTTTTTTTACAATGTAGCCTGAATAATTTAAACAACCGTTTCACTGGGGTGTAACTGGGGGCTATGTACTATAAAGTTGAATTCAAGAAAACTTACATTTCGATACAATACAGTCTGACTATTCAGCAAACAGTTTCAGTTGTGCTTTGAACTGTTAGTTGTTGTTATTTTAGGAAACCGTAACTCTGTGTCTTTTATAGGTCATAATTAGAGGTTTCATTTTCAGCTATGAAAACATGCCCCTTCTTGCACAGATAATGGAAGAAAAAGTCTCTAGAACGGGACACGTTTAGTCCATGTTGTATTGGGAACTTCTCCTAGACCGTCACTACAGGAGTCATGGAAAGAATAAAGCAAACATTCTCTCTCTGGCATAGTAAATGAGAAACCGCTGATGCTGCTCTAAGTTGCCCTCCTCTGTTTTACTCACACAGGCTTTATGTAACCAACCACCTCAGAGACTTCAAACTCAAGGCTCTACAGGAGAGGAAGGGGATCTTGAACTCGCTTTAGAAAAAGGGCGCCTGCAAGCATTCCACAGGAAGGAAGGAAGGACAAGCAATGAGACGCCAGCACAGCTCTGCACCTTCAAGCAAAGTAAAAACGCATAAAAGGTATTCCACATCCACTCCCAACAACTGAGATCACACATGGATTAAAAAAAAAATGATTTCCTTTAAAATGACTCTTCAGTCAAACACATGTCGGTTCACGCACAGCCCTCTTCCTGAACATCATGGGTTTTCTCTCTTTACAAAGAATGACCTCAAAGTCAACATTTTTCAGGCAAGTTCAGGCGAGTCAGTCATGGGCAACTTTGCAGATTTATTTATAGCCCACTCCTCATAGAGTAGGTTCAGGAATTTGACTATAAATTCTACCGAAAGTGGCTTCATTTCAGATATTTTGGCTCATGATTTAATACTTGCAGTAATAATACACCTTTCCACAACACATTATGTTACATTGAATACTGCATGATTCAGAAGCAACTTTGAGGTGGAAAAAAAAACAAAACAAGAGACATAATTTTGGGAGAGATAGAAGGCAATCTCTGTATACTACAACAAAAATAATGCACCACAAACATAAAACTGTAATATATTTGCATAAAACTGGTTTCAACTTATTCTACATGCATCAGTAAATGCTGAACAGAACAGAATTTGTTCTGACAAGGTTCTCTCAAATTTCTGAACAGTTTGTCTTCCAGTATACATCAACACAATGCATATTAAAAATAATGTTCTCAAAACATTACAACAAAAACATTATTTATGCATTGATCATGGAATGCTTTTTTTTTGGAAACGTTTTATGTGGATGATCTTCTAATGTTTTTTTTTTAATTCTACTACTTGCTTTAGTTTGTTCAGAAAACATTTACAAGTAACATTTCCATAATATTTGCACAATTATTAAATTTTATATATAACCATATTCTTTGCAAAACCAAGAGGTTTTGAACATTCGGATAACATAATGGGAACTTAATGGAAATGCTAGCAAAACATCCTTTTTCGTTAGCTGGGCACTGGTTACATCACACTATTAAATTTGTAACTTATAAATGCAACATAGTTTATTCTTCCAGACCATAAAGTTGCAAATTGACCAAGACTGTAAAATAAACACTGCTGAATTGGTGTGCATCCAGTTAAAAATCAAACCAGGTTGAAAAGTTATGTAATCTATCAAAGCATGCATGAAACCTGCACATGTTATCCATAATAGGTATGGATCCAGAAGATTTCTACATATCAATATCCAAAGCATGATCGTTTAATATGACATAAAATGGACTTACACGACCCATATTCCAGTGATGGTCAGAGCTGGGAGGCTGACGGGTAATATCATCCACAGAGACATCTCCTGCACACGATCCTCTACTGCTCCCCTCAAAAAATCCACTTCTTTCGCCTTCGCCAGCCTGTCTCCCTCTGCTCATCAATGTGCATTTATACTTGTTGCATGACACCAAACCGTCTTATCTTAAAGATCATATCTGCAATATAAAATAAATCATCTTTACAATGATAACAAAAACATGATAAACAGAGTCCCTAGACTTTTATCTGCCATTTTGCAGGGATGATATTCTACCTGTTTGCAAGCTGTGAAATTTGCATTATTCTACACACATTTTTACACTTTTGTTTATTCTGTTAACATTCTTAACTGGTAGTTTATATCTGTTGTTCTGTCTATGCTCTTCTATGGACCTGTAGAAACAACACAGCATTTCGTTGCCTGTAATTACCGCTGCATGCATAGCTGGTGTACATATGAATGAATAAACTTGAATATAATTGGAAACTGTGAGTTTTAAATACATCCTTTTGGTAACAAGGCAAAATGGCTGATTGAAGTTGCAGTTTAACCTAACTGTAACATCCGTGTGTGGTGTATGTGTGGACAGTGTGTCTCACCTTCCCCCCGTGACAGGGGACCACCTTTGTTTAAACCCCTCAGCCAGAGCTCAGACTGTTCAGAAACGGACTGCATCAGTCGCCAGGGACCGCTACAGGTTTATCGTTATTCCTCGAGCGTCCAAATGACGGCGGCTGTGTAAAGTCCCTTCGCTCTCGGTGTTTTTCGGCAGATTCGCGGTGCGTCGCTCCTCCGTCTCTCTCGTGTCCCGCCGTGTGGACCGAAGGAGCACTTAAAACAGTCCAGCTGTTCGCTTCGCACTGCTCCGCCTCCCGACACACACCCACACACACACACACACACACACACACACACTTGACTAGAGCATCCTGATACAATGTACAAAATGTTTGACATTTTGAAGTGAACGACGTACAGAAACCGCTACAGAGAAAAACAAAAAGTGTTTACGTACTGTACGTTATCATATAACCTACAGTGAAAAAAAATAGATTTAAAAAGCATTTAATTTACAGTGAACATCTATATTACATTCAACGTGTTTTTATTGTGAAGTTTAGTTATGTGTAGACTTGTATTCAGTGTTGGGTAGTAACTAGTTACATGTAACGGCGTTACGTTTTATCACAAAAATAAATGTAACTGTAATTGGTTACAGTTACTAAGAAACAAAATGTTAATTATTAGAAAGAGGGTTGCATCTGAATACTGTATTTCACACACACCCACATACAAATTTAACGGATTTCTTTCCTACATTGACTGCTCTTAAAATATGAAATACTGTTTCAGGAGTTTAGACACATAATGCTTATTCAATAACTGTTTTACTTCCAATTTTGGTTTATGTATATACTTTATTTTTTAGGGATAACTGTTTTTACCAAGGCATTGTTATATGCCAGTATTTCCTATTATAGCTAAAGATTTCTAAAACAGTTTCATATGAATCTATTTCTTATGATTTTAAATCTGTATTTAACCTCAGAAACGATCTCAAAGTTAAAAGAGGTGTTAAAATCTGCCTTTTATGTTGAATTACATTGTATATACCTATACATACTGTAAATATTATATAGGCTATTATAGATATTATAATTCAAATTTCTCATTTTAATCATGGTTTATAAAAAGCCTAATCTAATAACATTACACATACTTTAGTTGTTGAAGCAGTCTATGTACCATTAGTCTTTGTTTGATGGAGAAGCCATTTTACATTATGTGAGATAGGTAGCTTAGAAGTGATCATTTGATGTGATATCATGAAGTACTTGCTGAGAATTATCTAATTAAGTTACTGAGATGCTGTTCTTAAATATTATCTTTGACATGTCCCCGACACTTTCAGCCATCTTCAAATGTTACTTAATTTGAACTAAAATTAAACATTCCACCCAAATTGTTATGCTGATAATATAATTTGTATCACAAAATATAAACAAAATCATAGGAAGAAATGCAAGTGTTTTTACTAGTGGTCAGTGGTCACAGACTTATCTTCAAGTTAGAATCTCTGCTTATTTTCCTTTCAAACTTTTTAAACACTTAAGTTTCTATTTAGATGAACTTTGCTGACCTGACTGGCTGATGTCCTGAAAAAATGTGCAATGAGGGCAATGCTTTTTTTAGACCTCAGACAGCATTGCATCAAAAGCTGAGCTACTTCTGAAGTAAACCATTAAAAGTGACATGAACTAATAAAGTAGTTGTACAGCAATGTTATGTTCTGCTAGACAAGATATGCAATGCATGATCTAAACACTTACATTAGGTTTTAGTACTGATAGTTCCCCTCCTATTAGATGTGCTACTGGTGTTGTAATGTTCAATGCATTACTCATCTCGTCTAAAAAGCACTTTTTATCAGACAAGCATCACAGCTGACACTATTATCATGTTGCAGGGATGGTCAAATTTTCAGAATAGCTGTTACCAAACGTATTCTGTCCACAAAATAGCCAACTATGAACAGTCCTCAATAATAAATATGGTCTGTAATTAAACACACTTTCTCTATAAATTGCCATAACAACAATCAATCTGAAGAAAACACGATTTCACAGCTGTATAGCCTATTATTGCTGAGACGTACTGCTCCATGATAAGCATTCCTAATCAGTGTTTACATTGCTCTGTGTTCCTTCACCATCTTTCCTTTGTTCTTTGGATGCTCTGACGTAACAAGCTGACGCTATGTGCAAATGATGAAAATAATATTCATGGATAAGAACGTGGTCAGAAGAATGAGTGACGTATGAGTCATAAAAACAGGCTTGTGAATGTAGATATTGATTGTGAAAAGGTTGTCTCATTTGACCATATAAATATTTCTTAAGCATGGCAGTGATGACTTAGTCATTACGATTAGTGTAATACATTTGAAAATGTGTTAATGTGTCGAATAAAACACAAAACAAAAATACAAAACGCAAGAGTTGCTTTTATTTCAGAAAAAAAGCCTGACAAATCTCACTTTAAAAACGTTTGGAATGGCTCCATCTAGTGGATTTGTTTTAAACAACAAAAGAAGGCCATTACAAAGAGTATTTTATTTGCATTTTTATTTGTTAGAATCTTTTCAGTTATGTAATGAAGTACTGTATTTTCCGCTGTATTAAAATATAAATATACAGTATTGTCTTGTATTGTAACTTGTAATGGAATCGCAATAACAACACAGCATACAAAACGATTCACAGTCAACATGTTTCTTCATTTGTCATATATAATGATCTTATATCTGGACTTCTTACTTTTCTGTGTAACATATTACACAAAATATACCCAGTCTCTGCGTTTCTCTTGAGGATCAGAGTGCTGGTAAAGTATTTTAAAATAAATCAATAAGCTAATTTATGCATTAAACGTATAAAAAAAAAGGTAGTTTTTTTTGGATTGCCCACTGCTGATAGTGAAAACTGATGCGTATATACAGTAGCTACTGAGAATGACTGTCAGTGATTCATATTTTAAATGCCCAGGGAAGGAATGTAGCTCACTTCCCGTTCTCACTGAATTTCCTAAAATGTTAAGCAAGATACAATGCGTATGGGAGAACCACATTCTGATGAACACTTTACTCTATAATTACAGCCGTACTGTACTCCCATATCCCCAGACTCCAAGGCCATGGTACAGAGGCTCAGTGAATTGAGCTTGAACCTTGTGCAACAGCTTCATGTTGTCATACACACTGTAAAACGCCACTGTTCCAGCTTCGTAATCTACATACACCCCTATCCTGGAGGAATTGGGAACAGGTATGGTTGTGCTTTTGCTGTTATGTACAAAAGAGTACTTGGATTCAGAGCAGTACAAACTCCAAGACTTGTCATTCCCCCCAAAGCTGCCAGCGTTGTCATTTCCTTTCCTCTGAATCCCCCTGTAAGTCACAGCGATGTCTATTTCTGTGCCATTCCACTCCACTTCCCAGTAGTAGCGACCGCCGGCCAGCCCTTCCTTACACAGCACCTGCTGCCAGTATTCGAAGCGATCGGGATGCTCCGGGTACGACTTCGGCTCGTTGCTCATCCGCACAACTGTGTTTCTGTCTGACAGGTGCAGGTTTGGATGGGCTGTTGAAGGATCCATTGAGAGCTGACAGGAATCTAGTTCGAGAACGAGTGTTGTTAAATCAATCAACATAAACGTATGCGTTTATGTAGCACATTGTCGATTGATTATATTGATTTTAAACTTACATTCTAAAAACTCCTCCCTTTTTGCAGGGTCCAGAGTCTGGAGAATTCTAACTTCCTTCACTGGAAATAAAAAGCATGTACGCATATTAGATCATATTCATACATCATATTAGAATGATTTCTGAAGGATCCTGTGCCACTGAAGACTGGAATAATGACTGCTTAAAATTCAGCGTTGCCATCACAGGAATAAATGCCATTTCAAAATATATTGAAATAGAAAACCGTTTATTTGTACGTTTGTAATAGAGGGTTTTAAAAACCTGCTGATGAGATTTTGTTCAGTTCTTCTTTGCTTATGTCTTCTAATTGCACCTTCAGGTCAAAGATGGCTTTCTTTGCATTGTCAAAAGTGTGATGAGGGTCTAATTTCACCTTGGACAAGTCTTCATATCCACTAGGAGCAGAAAGAGACTGCCAGCTCTAGGAGAAAATAAGCAGATATGTTATTTTAATTTACGGAACTTTTTTGTTAAACTGCAAATGCCTTGTGGGCCACAATGGTTTTCAACAATACCTGTAGGAAATGAATATGATCATCAGATTGGGACAGCTGCTCCAGATCATTATGCTTCTTTTTCAGTAATGTAATCTCCTCCTCCAGCCTGGCCAGGTGTCCCTCTGCATGCGTCAGCAGAAAGGTTTCCTGAGCTCGGATCATCTCCTTCACTTCTCCATGCCTCCGCTCCAGCGCCCGTAGCAGTTCCGCAAAAATACGCTCATTTTCATCTAATACACTCTGAGATGAATGCTAGAATGAGAAAAACAACATGAATGATACAGGGACTGTTATTCACATTTCTCTTTTACCAGTCAAATGTTTCCTCACATTAAAGACATGGAACAGGGGAAACAACAGAAAACCTTTTGGGGTTCCCTAAAAAACCTTTTAGTGAACAGTTCTTAAAAGAGCCACATATTTACTGTAAAGAGCATTTTAATAATCTAAAGAACCTTTTTCCTTGATAAAGAACCTTTTGTAGAATTAATAACACATTTGCATCAACACATTTGTTCACAGTTCTCCGGTTCAGTTAATGGTCAGATGAGGTTTTGTTTTTTGTAAATATTCTATTTTGATTGATTGATTTATTTTTATGACATTTTTAGAATTCATTTAATTATTAGCTTTTAATTAACTCACAAGGTCCTCACAGTTTCCTCACAAACCCCACTTTGGGAAGCCCTGTGTTATGAATGCACACAGGAAACGAGATCCAATCACAGCTTTTTAATGGGGTATCCAAAAATCACATCCAAAAACAGGCAAGAGGTCATAACAACAAAATCAGTCCAAAAACAAGAAACATGAAAAACCACCAGGGACCACGAGAAAGCCAGGTGACGGAAAACAAGGACTCCATGAAACAGATAGCAACAGACCGGTTTATATAGACAGGTGAAAACGATGAAAGTAGGGACAGCTGAGTGCAATTAACAGGTGTTCAATTAACAGTGATGAAGGGACAAGGCTTTGTGGGAAATGTAGTGCCTGCAGTGGGGTGACTATGGGGAAGTGAGACCACTAGTGGACACCCAGGGAAACACAGACCAGACACTGTGACACCCTGGCATAATGCATTATCAAATTACAACAAATTAAACCTCACTGCAGCAGCAGTTTATTTAACATAAACAATAAAATAACATAATATATATGAACAGAAATGTCTTCCCAATGGTTTTCTAAATTCCTCACTTTTAGGGATGCCACTGCCTGCCTGAGATCTTGCCATTTCTTTATCCTTTCTTCAATTTTCTGCTGTGAAGCCATCAGTTTAGCCCCAAGCTGTTTCTGTTTTTAAAAAAAAAGCACATTTGTGATGCATTGACTGGTTGATAGTCTCATGAGAAAGCGCTGAATTTATTAACGATCATGATTCATTTGCACTGAGTAACTTCGCTACTATATACTTCTTCATGACAGTAAATGTTGTCTCAGCATGATGAGCTCACCTGCTTTTCTGTCCTTTCAGCAGCTGCAGAAACAATATCATGTTTTTTGTGTTCCTCCATGACACACAAAACACAAACACATGCTTGGTCAGAACGGCAGAAAACCTCCAAAAGTTTATCATGTTCTGCGCAGATCTTCTCACGCAGTTGCCCTGTTGCAGCCACCAGTTTGTGCTTCATGAGAGCTGGATACTCATAATGAGCTTGGAGATGTGTCTCGCAAAATGAGGTCAAGCACGTCAGACATGACTTCACTGCTCTGTTCTTCTTAGCCAGACAAAAATCACACAGCACTTCTCTGAAGCTGTTCCGGCTGCTGGAGCTGCTGTATCTTCCAGACCGCCCGGGTTTTTCCAGAGTGCTGTAACGGCTTTGATTTGCTGTACTTCTCCGAGACATGTTTAGACTCTCTCAGCATCATCCAAAGACAAGGGGTAAAATGCAGTTTCAATGAAACTGCACAGACACATCATTATATAGAGGAATGTGAAGCGTGTGCGTCAAACCAGTTTACCAGGTTAGGGTGACACCACCTGGATAGGTGTGACAGCTGATGTCAGAACACAGAGAAAGGCAAATATGTGTATTTTGTAACATAAACATTGTAAACATATTTTAGACACAGAAGGCCATTGTGTTGGTTATCAATAATGAGGAGTAAAAGACTGCAGTTTCAGCTGTAAATATTTTATATCAGCCGTGTAAGTTTCCTCTAGTGAAAACGTAATAAACAATGAAAACTTGATTGAACACTTCAATTCACTTCCACATGCAACTGAATCATCAATTTATTTGATTTTAAATTGCAAAAATTCACAAGCATAGATTAATTATCCAAAATAGCTTTCCTGAGGCGTTTCCAGAATTTCGTGTTACTCGTGCTCCACTTTAGGTACGTGTTCTTTTTCAGATGCTTATGAAGTCCAAACACTTTCTTAGTCTTCGTCTCTTCCACATCTTCCAGAATGATGATGATGATGTTGGCATTGCGTTCCATCATAAAGCGAGACTGGGCTAATTCAAACTCAAAGCGACACCAGGCACTATCAATGAAGTGTTGAGACACGACCACAATGACTTTACGACTGCCCATTATACCTTCATCGATAATGTTGGAGGCGATGGACTTCCCTGCCTGAAAGTCCCGCATATGAAGACAAAGCTGAATCGGTGGAACACTGTTCTCCAGATTCTCCATCAGTTCATTCATGACCCAATCTTCATCATAGCTGGAGAAAATCACAAATGCGTCATAGGAACATTCTTGCTGTCCAGGTGATCTATAGCGTATCAGTAGAATACAGCAATACTGAAGATAAAACTGAAACCTATAAGCCAAGAATGACAAAAGAACTACTACTGTAACAAAACTTACAGATAAAACAATTGTGAGTCTTTTCTTGTGCACACAGCTGTCAATGTCAAAGTCTGTTGCTCTAAAATCTGTGGTTTTACAGAAAATATTTTCCGGCTGCTTCAAAATGTTCTGATTTTGGATAATCCACCAAATAAAATCTGTCTGGGAGCAGGTGCAATCGATGGGGTTAGAGGATAAATCAAACTGCGAAAGATTTGTGGGCAACTTTTGAAGAACATGAAGGGGAAGGCTAGTAATACTGTTTTTATCAACATAAAGTGATGATAATTCTTTAAGGTTTGGGAGGCCCAAAAAATCCAAAATCATCAACTTGTTTTGACTTAAATATAAATACTGTATTTTCTGGGTGCCAATAAAAGATATGCTGGGGATTTCTTCAATGCCACAGTGTGAGATGTCAAGAACCTCTAAACCTGTTAAATTTTGCAAGAGGTAACTCAATGCATCCCCAAGAAAACTGTTTCCTGCCATTTTAAGCACAGTCAACTTGTTCAGGTCCTGAAAAATAATTTGTCGTGTGAAAGTAATAGTTGTGTAAGATATATCCAAATACTTTAAATTTTTCAGACCATGTAAAAATCCAAAGTAAAAAACTAGGACTAGTTTTGTACGGTGGAAGTCCAACACTTCAAGCAAGTCTAATCCAGAAAACGGCTTATCCTCAATCCTTATTTCTGAATTTAGACTAAAGTTCATGTAATGAATATTTGGTGTCCTCTGAAAAAATTGGGAACAGCAGTCCTTCAAAATCAAAAAGTTTCCACTCAAATCTACAAACTGAAGAAGAGGCAAATCACTAATACCATAAAAGGTCATGGGTATATTATTCCTCACCACTAGTTTTTCTAAGGTAGGTATGTGTGAAATACGCGGTACAGTTGATAATAAAGTGGGGCCTAAATACAGTTCTTTAAGACGATGAAATGGAATATATTCCATTCTTTTAATATATCCCCTTTTCACTGTGATTTTTGTCGCATTGATCATACAGCGGAACAAGTGCATTTCAGATTCAGAAAATTCTTTCTGAACATAATATATTTCATTGAAATGAACTGAGCAAAGACCATCAAGATAACTTTCATTTGACACCTTGACTTTCGATTGCATTCTGTAGCTTCCTATGAACAACTTATCCACACTGAGACCAGTGAGAGCTTCTAGACACTCCTTTTGTGCATTTAATGAAACAAAGGCAGATTGTATGTGAAACTCTTTGAGATAAATGTCTTTGAAAGCTTCTGGTTCAATGTGTAATAATTTATTCCTAGAAAGAATCAATGTCATGTTTCTGCCGATCTCTCGCAACACAACTGTGTCATCGGTTTTTATAATGGATATATTATTGGCGTGTAGATCAAGTAAACTGAAGTCTTTGAAGGCGCTCATGAATGAAGGGAGAGACACGGACTGGATGTTATTTGTCCCGACTCTAAGCTCCTGCAACTTGGTTAGGTTATTTATTTGAATCTGTAATGATGAGAGACCAACATCCACAAGAACTAGTCTTTGAAGATTATGTAAAGAATTAAAGCATCCAGGTCCAAAATATGTAATAGGGTTTCCGGTGAGAATCAGAGTAGTCAAATTCTTCACATTGTAGAAAGTATCATTTTCAATGTGCTTGATGTGGCATCTGAAAGGCAAAAAGATTCAAAATTAGTACATTAAAAAAAATTGCTAACATGTTTAAATTTTAACACATAATGATTCATGATTGTTAATTTACCTCGTGAGATCCAAGACTTGCAAATTGACCAATACAGGAAACGCACACCTGTGTAAAGAGCTCAAGAAATTGAAACTGAAATCCAGAGACTTCACAGTGACAGGAAGACTGCGGGGAATATGGGTCAGATTTCTTCCAGAACATGAGTACTCAATATTCTTGATTATCTAGAAATGAAAGAATGACAAAGGAATAGCCCATTTTTTTTATTTTTATTAACTTACATTTTTCATCAACTTACTTTTGGTATTTTAGATTTTTTATTAACCTTTATGTTCTCGCTGAGATAGATAGATAGATAGATAGATAGATAGATAGATAGATAGATAGATAGATAGATAGATAGATAGATAGATAGATAGATAGACAACAATATAATATAATATAATATAATAATTTTCATATATTAGTAGCTATTCATTATATTAGTAATATTTTGGTTTCTGAGACAAAATCTCAACAGTATATGATTCAAATTAATTAATTTAAGAAACCCTGCATGTTTATAATACTATATCTTAATATACCAATAATAATAATAATAATAACACTACTACAAGATGCAACTATACTAATTATTCGGGATGCATAAACAAACAATATTCTCTGAGAACATAGTTTTAAAACATATATATGAGCAATATGAACAATATTTTGTTGTTCTTACCATGGTACATTCCTGTCCTTGTCCCGAATTCACCAAAAATAAAACTGGACCTAGGAAAATCATCCATTCTCCATATGACATGATCATTGTTAGAAATGATCTTGCATGAGATCTATGAAAAACTTGATGTGACAAAGAACAAATTGTTATACAGTAGGTTCTAGATCCGACAGCAAACTAGGAACTTTTCTCTCACTAGATCAAGAATGCTACTTAAATTCACACATCAGTGAGTGTGAAGCTGTAATCTGTTTCAATTTAAACCACATTTGACATAAATCTGAGTGTTCTCTGCTATCTTAGTATTGCATGTGCAAACATTGGTTACTTCTCCTTTTTGTTTTAAAAGAGAAGTTATTTGTTTCCAACGAACATTCCCATGATGCATAGAAAGACTTTAATTTTCAGCTTTCAAAAGGGGCTTTGCCTGATGGTTTAACAACATAAAATGCAGTAACATAAATGCAACAAACATATTAAATATTATTGGTTTGTGGCAATAACAGCTTTCTTGAGACATAGCGATAATCTCATGTTACTCAAAGGGTCTATGCTCCACTTTAGGTGCAGCCTCCACTTTATAATCTCAAGGGAATCAAATCCATCAAATGTTCCTATAGAAATACCAATTTGAGGATTTGAACTCAGATCCACATACTAAAGGCATGTCTATGAAGTCTGTTGTTTGCCTGGCACAGTGGCTTATTGACTGGGAATCAAATAAAGCTCCTTGATTTTATGAAATGGCAAATTCACTATTTTACAAATTATACCACCCTTCACAGCTACAATTGTGGCATTATTCATACAGTGAAAGATACTAACTGCACATCATGACTTTCTTTTATGTAATAATATACTTAATGAAAATTAATAAAACAAGACCATCTAAATAGTCTGCATCTGCTGACAAAATATTGTAATCACATCTGTACTTTCCAAACATTAGCCTTTTGACATTAAGACCATTTAGAACTTTTAGATCAACTTTCTGAGCAGCAGGTGAAATTAAGTGTCATGTCTGTTTGGGGTTCTTTTTCATATTCTTTTTTTCATGTCTTTTATTTTGTCATTTTATTCATGCTGTTGGTGTCATGCTTCCCTTCCCCTCATGTTATCTTGTATGTGTCATGTCCTGGTTGGTTAGATTAGTCAGGTGTTCCCCTGTGTTTGCCCTGTTTAACCTGTTTTTGCTATAGTTACCCTCATGTGTTGCAATAGTCAGTGATTGGCACCTCCCCTTGTTTCCTCGTTACCTCATTAAGTCTTGTGTATATATTAAACCCTAATGTTGCTATTGTTTCTTGTCTAGCTGTGATGTTGTAACCCTGTAGTCTGTGAGTCAAGTCAAGTCAAGTCAAGTCAAGTCAAGTCAAGTCAAGCCAAGCCAAGCCAAGCCAAGCCAAGACTGTTTGGATTATGTTTTCAGCTTCAGTGGACTCATTACAGAATATTAGACCACCAGTAATGAATCCAGGATTTTTTTTTCTCCTCTGTCTCTGTCAAGGTGATCAGGCAATTGAGGATTATGTTCAGGATTTTTGAGGACTCTGCAACCAAGTAGATATTAATGACGTGGTCCTTAAAGACATCTTTCGGTTGGTCTTAATGAATCCATTTGTTCCCAGCTACCTGGAAGGGAAATAAATTGGTTTCTTGAGGAATATTTTGACAATGCTCGTTTGATGGCAGGTTCACCTTTTACTCAGGGAGTTGTGGATGAGTAGCTTTGTAATTTTGCAATACCCTCCACACTGGAGAAATTTCACATCCCAATCTTTAGGTCTTGAGTTGATCATGTCATACCTGCTACACCAGGATCTGCTCACGTCATGCTTGCCAAGCCAAATCCAAAAACTCCAGGGCCTGCTCACATCATGCCCCCTACACCAGGGCCTGCTAACATCATGCCTGCAACACCAGAGTCTGCTCACATCATGCAAAGTACATCAAAATCTGTTTGCGTCATGCTTTCCAAGCCAAAGCCTGCTCACATTATGCATACCACTCCAGACCTTGCTCACGTCATTCCTGCCAATGGGGCCGCCACTCAAGTGCCTCTTCACAGCTCTTCAATAGCTCTTGTGGATGTAGAGTTTGGGCCAGGACTAATAAGACTGATTGCTAGTGTGTTGGATCCATCTTTGATGTCAGTGCGAGCGGTGGCATCCCAGTGGTCTCTATGCTTTCAAGAGACCACTGGGTGCCTCAAGACACTCAAGCCCAGCAAGCATGCAACAATCTACTGTGCTGCCCATGACTGCAGTCACCATTTTGAGTATGTGGGCACACTGCTCTTCTGAGGACTCTACTGTCCACAGGTCTGTCCCCGAGGCCTCTCCTGTCCAAGAATCTGCTCCAGAGCCTGCTCAAGTCCTTGTGTCTGCTTCAGTGCCTCCAGAAGTGGTGGCTTCCAATGCAGAACCTCCAAAGGCATTGGTGCCCACTCATGAACTTGCAGTCTGCCCTGTCACGGCAAACAAGGCCATACTTTAACTCATGGACTGTCTTGTCATGGTCACGGAGGCCGTTTCTGAACTCACATTGCCATGCTATGACCACGGCGGTTGCCCTAGAACCCTTTTTCTGTCATGCAATGAGGTTGTTCATAAACTGCGCCAATGCCATGGGCACAGAGGCAGTCCACAAACTCATTGTGCATCATGTCACTGCCAAGGAGGCTGTTTATGCTTAGCCATGGTCTTCTGCTCCACTGTGATGGTCAGAAGCTCTGCATGTCACAATGTGTCGGTTCTCTGCTCAATTGTGGTGGTCAGATCCAGTATGTATCCAGCCCAGATGGTGGATCAGCACCTGGAAAGGACCTCTACAGCCCTGAAAGACAGCGGAGACCAGGACAACTAGATGAGCCCCAGATACAGATCCCCTGTAAAGACCATGTCTTTGTTTGGGACACTTCAATTACAGTGATATGGTTGACTTGATTGCACAGATACTATTTAAACTGAACAAGCCATTGCCATGGAGAGTAACAGATCTCTAAATTGCCTCAGAGCTTAAAGGGGTCATATAATGCCCATTTTCCACAAGTTTATATGATTCTTTATAGTCTTAATGAAACGTCTGTAACATAGTTTGTTTAAAAATTCCCAATGAGAGTGTAAAAAACGTTTTACCCTCTAAAAACAGCTCTTTTCAAAACATGCTGGTTTGTGGAATTCTCCTTTTAATGCTAATGAGCTCTTCTGAACCCGCCCCTCTCTTCCATCTGCTCTCTGAGAGACTGTTTACATTCATAGTGAAACTTGCTAATTAGCACATTATAAGGTAAGGCCGTTTGCAATGATTCATTTAAATACATTAAACTTAATGCTGGAGGCTGGATCATGAATGATTCGCGTGAACATAAACGCATTTAAGTAGATCAAGGGCGCATTCCCTTAAGATCCAAACGAAAGTTAATACTCTGCGATTTCATTCGCTCAGATGTCGGGAGTAAATTACTACTGCTATGATCATTATTACATCGAACAATGAAACACCTCAATCACTTGACAAGTCATGCTTGTCTGCATCTCGGACTGATGACAGCTCACTCAGGGCGGGCCTGAGGTAAGACACAAGTCCAGTCTGTGCTGAAACGCTGCTCTCAGTCAAAAAACGGTTTGGAGGTGCCTCTGGCTGTGTGACATCAAATGGTCTGACAGCTCGATTTGAGAAAAGGGGAAAACATTTAGTGAGATTACAAACGTGGATTTTTATCATTATAGGGTGGTTGTGTACACACACTGCTAACACACATTTCAGTTCAAATAAGTTGTAAAAGGGCACGTAGCATTATATGACTCCTTTAAGCTTGACCCATCAGACCAGGTGTGAGAACCGGCAACAGAGATCGCCATGGTGGAGAACGCTATGAACAGCGAGAACGCGGAGGGCAGCTAAATCCACTGCATCATGGCTGAGGGTGGGCAGCACTCTATGGACCGCAATGAGGATCTTATTACTTAGGATGTAGATGCAGACATGCCTGTTTTTACTCCACCTTCATCCGTGCTCTCTATCTAATCTGAACTGTTGCATGCCTGGATTTCCCACCCACCCAACCTCCCTCTCCTGCCTCCTCCTCCTCCTACAGCCCTACCACTTCAACTTTGACCAAGCAGCTCCACCATGGCCCCAGCTCCCTCCTCTCCACCATGGCCCGTCAATCCTCTGCTGGGCTCCCTCATTCCTTCGGCTCCGCCTTGGTCTGTTGTCGACCATCTGCCGTATCGGAACTCCTCTCGCTTTACCTCTTCCCTCTGTCCCTCTGGCTCTGTCAGGCTCCAACTTGGCCCTCCAGATCCTCTATGTCATTCTGGTTCAACGGCTCTCTGTCTCTGCCTCAGGGTCCTCCACCACCTGCTCCACTGCCATCAGTCGGTCGGCCCCCTGGAGTTGTTAGCCCTTCCTTCACCATGGCACCTCTCTCCATCGGCTCCACTGTGGGCCGCCATCATGGCTGTGTCCTGGGTCCCACCTGGCCCCTGCTCCAGTTCCCTACTGTCATCTCCCTGGCTCATCCCTCCATCGTCAACTCCCTGGAATCTGTTAGTCATCCTCTTCCTGGGATTCCATCCTCCACTGGAACCTCCACCTGTCATGTCAGCCTGCCAGCCCTTTTTCTTTCCCCTGTCACCATCCCACATCCACTCCTTTGTCCTCCACTTAAGTCCCCCTCCGTCTTGTGTTTTCATTTCTCATGTTCTCTGGGTTACCTAGTTTCTGTCTCATGCTGATTGTGTCATTATGTTCAGGTGTGTCTTGTCATTACCCTAATTAACATTCCCCTTATAAGTTATATTCAGTTCAGTGTTTGGTTGTCCTGTCTCATTGATGAGTACATGAATGAATGAATGAATGAATGAATGAATGAAGTTTTATTATTGTGTCATGCGTATAATTACGCCCAGCCCGCATGGACTTACAAGACACCAACATTAATAATCATAAGTAAGAGGATTAATATACAAGATAGATGTACCAGATAGACAGATCCAAAGTACATAGAATACATTGCTCCCCAAATAATAGTAATAGAATTAATAATAATAATAGTACATATGTGTTCAAATTCATGCATGTATGTAATCCTATACACATGTATTCTCATTTATTCACATAATCACCCATAAAAACCCATAATCCTACACAGAACAAAATTAAATCTAATTAAATAAACTGGCTTGCCTTCTTTTCCAAGCCTTTGAAACAAAGTTTGCAAACTTAAACACATCATAGTTAAACAAGCACAATAATTTTTGATCATCAGCATACCAAAATATTTCAGAAATTTGTCGTGTAACTTCCAGAAACAAAGATTCCCTTAGATCATCATAATGTGTACAATACAAAAGGAAATGAGATTCATTTTCCACTTCACCAAGATCACATAGCACACACAATCTGTTTTCCTCTGGAGTATTTTTGAATCGACCAACCTCAATCGCTTAAGGCAAAATCCCACATCTCAGCTGTGCAACCAAAGATCTTTGGCTTCTAGGTAAACGAGATGTAACATATAATTCTGGACTAAAATTCTGTTTGATATGCATATATGTTCTTAATTTTGGCTTTAATAAAACATTTTCAAACCATTTTTCTTCATATTTCATTAACAGCTTATGTTTAAGCGAATTGACATTACAACTTAAATTATTTCTGTAGATATACAACATATCCACCTCCTCAAAAATAGAATAAATCTCCTTTACCCATGGAGACCTGTGAGCTTTACCCCAGCTAAATACTCTCTTATTTACTCTGCCATTCTGATTAGTCAATTCCACAATCGTATCATTTCACATTTTCTCTGTACAACTACTGGTACCCAGCCCATATCTCCCTGAATTGCTAGAATCGGAGCAAATGTATGAACCCCCAAAAAACATTGTATGGCTCTTTTCTGTATAATATCTACCGTTTTGATCTCTTTTAAGCCCCACACCCCTGCAGCATAATTTAGTATAGGAGAAACACATGCATCATAAAGTCGTGTATATGTAGAATATCCAAGATCTTTACATACTTTTAGTTTGTTAATAACTGATCCTAAAGCTCTCCCTCCCGAATCAACCAGTGACTTAATACCAACTTCGCAAGTCAAAAAATCATCAAGAACAAAACCCAAATATTTATATGAACTAACATAGTCCAAATTGACTGAGCCATAGCTAAATATATATGTACTTCTTTCAATGCCTTTCTTTCTAAAATGCATTATGTGTGTTTTGCTTTGATTTATAGCTAATCGCCATTTAAAACACCACAGATTAACCACATTTAACATTTTCTGTAATTCAGACTCAGACTCAGCCAACAAGACTATATCATCCGCATATAATAGAATTCCCAATTTAATACCATCATGTACATTAGTACATGTGTTTCTGCCTTCTCTTTATGGATTACCCCATGTGGATTATTAAAGACTTTGTATCATCATCTTCCTCGTTTACGTGCTTCTCTCCCGCACCACACCATGACAGTTTTAAAACATTAAAACTGAAATCCAGAGTTTGAATGGAGGAAGGAATACTGGATGTTATGTATCTGAAGTTTCTTCCCATGCATGAGTAGTCCAGATTCTCTGTAGTCTGAATGAATGAATGAGTGAATGAACGAATGAATGAATGAATTCTCAAATTTCACAACAGTATTTAACAGTATTTTTTTTTTTTTTGCTCTATATTCTCCAACACTTATGAAAAAGAAATCATGAAAGCACTTACATGAAAACATCTTGGTGAAGAAATTAATCTTAGGTGATCTCAGCCGCTCATAAAAATGTGAATCAGCCTTAGATGTAATTAATTATGAATAACAAATGTCATGGGTTTCAACGATGGGGAACTAAGGGCAAAAGAATGTGCTTAATTTCATAAATATTGAATGAAGAAGTACATTTCTGAATAGAGGAACTGTAATAAATAAAAAAATGTATCTGTGCATGTACAGTAGATGTTCCTTCAAGCATTATTTTTCATTAATATTGTGGTAGTCCAGGGATGTCAGATTTACAGCGCTCAGCATGAAATGAATGCTCAGTAATTAGTCACACTGCTGGGTAATTTAAATTCCTGTCCCTGCAATTGAAACAACTGAAAAAATACGCTGACCTCAGGAAATAAGGTTTTTGTGGACACATGGCCTTATTATTGAGGAGGCTGTGAAGGGATTAAGGTGATGTTGTGCTCAGTTGATAAAGTGATCCAAAATGACAAAGAGTTCTTCGTCAATTTGAGCAGGAGCTAATGGTCTTTCATCCAGTCAAAAAAAGTAGGGAGCCCAGCACTGATCCTTGTGGTATCCAAGTAGTTAGTTGGTGTGACTCAGACATCTATTGAATATAATATATAACTGCCCATACTGCCCATACTGATTAAAATTAGGAATAAGCAGTACAGATTATGCCCAGAAAAGAATGTGATAACTTGTTGTTACATCAGAGGGTTGGACACAGACAATCTTAAGTTAATTCTTGTACATTTTCTTAATGAAACATGCACTTTTGAAGCCAAAATAGCTGGAATCTAGAAAGTTTTTTTTTTGTGAAAGAAAAACTGATGACTAGTGTGTTTTGGAAGGAAAGGAAGCATAAAGACATATTGATAGTTTTTAACCAATAATGGACTAAGTGTGGTTTTGTTTTTATAAGTGAAGCGGTGTAACGCTTTCAATGGAGGACAGGAGGCAAATACAAGTAAATAAAGTTTATTGCAAGGAGGTGTGATGAATGAATGCTGGAGAGTGACGCAGGGACCTCGACGGCAGCACAGACAGGTGAGTAGGTGACTTGAGTGCATTGGTAGAGATGATGGTGGTGGTAGATCCGTGAGAGGTTTTTCAATTCAGGTTTATTTGTATAGCGCTTTTTACAATACAAATCATTACAAAGCAACTTTACAGAAAATTATGTTTCTACAATATTTAGTAGTAGCTAGTAGTTTGTGCACATTTGACAGGATTTTAGAAAAAATAAAAAATAATAATACAAGACGTAGTCAGCTAGATGATGAACTATCAATATTATTAATTAATAGTTATTATATGATGCAGTCACACATGTAGCAATAATTGTAAGTTCTGTTTGTTGATTCAAGGTTAGCATCATCTGGGGTCCTCTGAGGGTCAGCATCATCTCTTCTCAGGTGTTCTGGATCCAGACTGGAGCTTGTGTAAATCCTAGTTACCACGGGATTTACATCCCGTGGCAAAACATAGAAACAAAATAGAGACATCATTAGCATAGCTGCTGATCCAACAAAGTAAAATTAGTTTAACCCAAGCCAATGAATAAGAATGCACATTTGATCAGATGCAACTACACTCACAATTTAAAAGATACCTTATTCGTATGCTTGGCGAAAGAGATGTGTTTTTAATCTAGATTTAAACAGAGAGAGTGTGTCTGAACCTGAACATTAACAGGAAGGCTCTTCCAGAGTTTGGGAGCCAAATGTGAAAAAGCTCTACCTCCTTTAGTGGACTTTGCTATCCTAGGAACTACTAAAAGTCCAGCGTTTTGTGACCTTAGGGAGCGTGATGGATTGTAAAGTGGTAGAAGGCTAGTTAGGTACGCAGGAGCTAAACCATTTAGGGCCTTATAGGTAAGTAATGATAATTTGTAACTGATACTGAACTTAATAGGTAGCCAGTGCAGAGACTGTAAAATTGGGGTAATATGATCATATTTTCTTGACCTCGTAAGGACTCTAGCTGTTGCATTTCTGCATCAGAAACAGATAACATGTTTCGTAGCTTGGCAATGTTTCTAAGATGGAAGAATGCAGTTTTTGTAACATTGGAAATATGGTTTTCAAAAAACAAATTGCTGTCTAATATAACACCCAGATTTCTGACTGTAGAGGAAGTAACAGTACATCCGTCTAGTTGCAGATTGTAATCTACAAGATTCTGTGTAGTGTTTTTAGGTCCAATAATTAATATCTCTGTCTTATCCAAATTTAATTGGAGAAAATTAAATCCATCCAATCTTTTAACACACTCTGTTAGCTTAGATAATTGGGAAGTTTCATCTAGTCTTGTTGATATATATAGCTGAGTATCATCAGCATAACAGTGGAAGCTAATTCCTTATTTTCTAATAATATTACCAAGGGGCAACATGTATATTGAAAATAGAAGGGGACCTAGGACGGATCCTTGTGGCAATCCATATTTTACTGATGATAAATGAGATGACACCCCATTTAAGTAAACAAAATGGTAGCGATTGGACAGGTAGGATCTAAACCATCTTAGAGCCTGCCCTTGAATACCTGTATAGTTTTGTAATCTATCTATGAGTATGTCATGATCTATGGTGTCGAACGCAGCACAAAGATCAAGTAAGACTAGAAATGAGATGCAGCCTTGATCTGACGCAAGGAGCAAGTCATTTGTAATTTTAACAAGTGCGGTTTCTGTGCTATGGTGGGGCCTAAAACCTGACTGAAATTCTTCATACAGATCATTTGTATGCAGGAAGGTGCTCAATTGAGCAGACACAACTTTTTCAAAAATTTTAGACATAAATGGAAGATTTGAAATAGGCCTATAATTTGCCAGTACACTAGGATCTAGTTTTGGTTTTTTAATAAGAGGCTTGATAACCGCCAGCTTGAATGGTTTTGGGACATGACCTAAAGATAACGACGAGTTAATGATATTGAGAAGCGGTGGTGATAGGTGATAATCTGTGAGTGGCTGTGATAATCCAGAGATGACCGAACAGGAAACAGAGCAAGGGCAGGAACACGGAGAACAAACAGACATCTACACAGAGGACCTCAAACAACGATCTGACAAACAAGAGCCACCCACATGAAATAATCAACATGACGTAACATGAACACCGCAGGAGACGGTGCATTCATGAACCGTGACAAGCGGTTTGGGACTGATTGAATGTGATTAACAAAACGCCAGTGTAAAAAAATTAAAGTGTCAGAGTGTAATATAAATTTTATTAATAAGTGCTTTATACGCACACTAAATATCCATGATTTTCATATAATCGTTCTACCAAATGATACAACAGTCCTCAAAGGTATTATTTGATTACACTGTATGGCGTCAAATAAATGACAATATTATCCGAGCGCACCACTGATGCTGGCGCGTGACATTTACTGTGCGTGCAATATGTGCCCTCGTGCGCATTAAGAGCCCTCACGCGCACATGGTCATTCCCCACATCCTCACGCTCGAACATCTCACCTCTGCTCACGCGAACAATTTTATTTTTGTCAGTCGTGGGGTGGGGTTGCTGTTTCAGTTTTTATCTCAAATGTCATTGGTTATTCCCCTTTTCCTGAAGTCAGTATTGGACGCCTGTTGGAAAATGATTAATAATTCACTTGACTTGACACATGACTTCATCAGTGGACCAAATACATGTGAGTTATCATTTCATTTGCTTGTTTAATTTATTTTTGTCTTTAAATGTAATTTAATGCATTGTTTATAGAGTAGATCATTTCTAGATTCTTAATTAACTGGAATTCTTCTGATTGCTTGTGATTGCAGTCTTGTAATAAGAGATACACATATTTTACAGACTGTAGTGATGCACACACACACACACACACGTATGTACTTATGTTCTTTTCGTTGCATTATTTTTTTCCCTTTGTAATTGCAGGTTGTGTAATTGAATGAATTCGGCAAATAACTGGGCCTTGACATCCTAACAATTATTATCAGAAGCAGTCCAGAAATTTGCCATACTGTCAAGGCAAGTACAGTAAAGAAAAAAGCATTTAAATTTTCTTTAAAGCAGGGTCAAGGGAGACCAAGGACTGTAGGATGTACAGATTGCCAGGTTCATGTTTTCTTCAAGAGGCACGGACCAACATAATTTCATATCTGGTAAAAGTGTCCATAATCAAAGGTAAATAGATATAGGTACGGTGACCCTGTTTTAGTTACCCTTTCAACACACTGCTGTTTATGTGTTTATATAAGTGGATTTTAATTATGTATTTAACTGCTAAATCTTCATGACATCAAAGAGCCATATCTAGACTAGGTCATAGCTGTGATTTATTTTTTTTTAATTAAAAACATTTTTATTACCCCATATTTGTAGAAAAAAATCTGATAAAGCAAATCCAGTTATTTGACAGGAAAATTAGCACCAGTTGAATTCAGCAGGTGTTTGAGTGTCGACAATCCATCCAAACTTTTTGTTTTTTGTTTTGTTTTTTTACATTGAACAATGATGGAGCTATTCTTTACCCATCTTCTATGGTGTTTTCTTAGCAGCATACTGTATAAAACAAAAACAGCTCCTTATAAAAAAAATTAAAATGTTATATTGTTGTAGTAGTTATGAACAAATACAAAGATGTAACTTTTTATATGGAACTCTATAACTCTTTATATTGAGTGTGTTTTTACTCAATTGGTTCTCTATAGGGCTTATGTTTTTTGGAACAAAGCAGGAATTACGGTCTGGCTGAAATGGGCTTGTGAAGGAATATTGTAACGGGGCTCAATTACATTAAGCATGTTCTTAAAACCTGCATTTTCCACTACAGAGTAAGGCGCTCGCTCACTCAGTACGCGCTGAAGGCTCGTTGCAAAATGACTAAAGGGTCTTTCACACAGGACGCGGAATGCGCTGCGCTGGACCCTGGGCTCAGCGTTGCCCTTCAGATACAACGCGATTTGCGCTGCACTATGCCAAGAGCAAAGTAAGGGAGTTTTCAAAACTGCCCGTTCTATTTATAACAGTTCTTCTATCTACTAACGTGCAGGCCTGTTAATTGTATCGTACTGCTCAGTAAATTCCGACACAGTACAGTACTAGTCCATTTTGATTTCCGTGCTTGTTTGGATGCCCTGATCGATTGGTAAAGTGCACCCAAACACCAGACCTGTTGGTTACTGGAGGATCTTCTATTTCTGGTCTGTTAAACGCATTGGCCATTTAGCAACGAGCCTTCAGCGCGTACTGAGTGAGCGAGCGCCTGACTGAGTAGCCTAACATAAACATATAAGTTGGTGTATTTTTCTTCTTCGGGAGTGTCAGGGGTGTTGCTTGTTACGTCGTTTGGGTTATTGGGCTACCTTGTTGAACGCATATAATTATATTTCACAATTTTTTTTTTTTTAAAAATATAATTAATTAGTCCAACGAACCGTTCGGTACATAATGCGTACCGCGTACCGAACCGAAAGCCTCGTACCGAACGGTTCAATACAAATACGCGTATCGTTACACCCCTAATAAATATATATATATATATATATATGAAGTGAAGTGAAGTGAAAGTGACATTTAGCCAAGTATGGTGACTCATACTCAGAATTCGTGCTCTGCATTTAACCCACCCGAAGTGCACACACACAGAGCAGTGAACACACACACACACACTGTGAACACACACCCGGAGCAGTGGACAGCCATTTATGCTGTGGCGCCCGGGGAGCAGTTTGGGGTTTCGATGCTCTGTGCTTCAGAAGATTTCAGAAGAATCAGTGTGCCTGATTATGACCCATCTATATTGTCAGTTACAGTTAGGAGCCGAACTATGAACTATATGCCCGTTCTGTTTCCCAGATTATGTCTGAGTTTCAGCCATCTGTCTTTCCAATCTCAAGTAACATGTCAGCACTTTCTGCCAGTCCTGTTCTGGTCAATGAGTCTGTTGAATCTTTTGTTGGTCCATTTCGCATTAATGAGTCTGACTGTGATTTGTCTGCCTAGTTACTAGACCTAATTTCACTCACTGAGATGTCTAACTATCTGGTTTCTGTTAGCTATAAGTCTGATTGCGAACATTGTGTTAATCCAGCAACTTTCATTGAGTCTGGTTTTGAATCACCTTTTTGTCCTATGTTGATTAATGAGCCTGAGTCTAACATGTCAACCATTCTAGTTTCAGTCAATATATACAGTTCTGAACATCTCTTTGTCTAACTACCATTAAGGGACCGGATTATGAATGGTCAACCTATTCAGTTTCAGTCATTGAGCCTGTTTATGGGTCTGCTTTGCTGTGGTTGTCTTCTTCTGCTCCTCCTGTTCCATCTGCTCCGCTGTGGTGGTCTGCTGTCTGGCTCTGATGGTCTTCTGCTTTGGTCAGCAAAAAAGTTTAGCCTACCTTCTTTACGGAGCCAGTTCCCTGTCCTTGTTTAAGTTCTAGTTGTAGTTCTAGTTTCCATAGTCTAGACAAAGTCTTCCATTGCCTGTTTCTTGATCTTTTGCTTGTGTATCTTGGATTTACCCTTTGCTTTGCTGTTTCAGACTCTGTTTGCACTTCACCTGAAACGTTGCTCATGTTATTGGATTATCCTTCATCAAACCCTTTGGATTATGTTTGCCGTTGATTGACCTATGCCTGTTTGTCGGTTTACATTGGTGTCTTGCCCTCAGTATACATGTTGCTATTGTATGACCCTTGCCTGTTTCTGACCACTCTATGAATAAAGCTTTGCAAATGGATTAGCTCGTCTCTCGTCCCTGTTACCTAGTTACAGACACATTTAACAATCAAATCTGATGTTTACAAATCATTTGTGAATCTGGAGGAGACTTTTCGGGAAGGTCTGTTTTAGGCTCATCCATCTGATGCCGTGAGTCGGGATATCCCTTCGGATGTCACCAGAGTCCTCCTCTCTCAAACCGAGAGGACCCAGACGTCCGTTGTCCTGAGTCTCAAATCTCCAGTCGGAGACTTCATGGGCCCTCTCGGTCAGCCTTAGTCCCATTTATGTGTTTGACGCAAATTTGTGTCTGCCGCCTGAGTAGAAAAATTTGAACTTTGCCGTCGATTCGCACCGCGTTAACCAATCAGGAGCATGCTCAGGAGTCACTTAGTACAACTATTTTCCCCCTAATATAGCCTACAGCTACTTTTCACTAACAAGATAATGTGTTTATTCAGAGGACGTGTGCAGGAAAAAGTGGAAAAACCCCGAGTGCTCGATCAACATCAGCCATCTTGCAAACAGACAACTGCCTAGCACTTGCCCCTCCCACAAGAAGCGGATTTCGCCTCGGACGCACGTCAATTTTGCTTCAAACTTTTGCTTTCTACGTGTGTCTATTTCGCTCTAGACGCGCGAATGCATTAAAAATGTTCAAGCGGCAAACTACACTACTTTGACTAAGGAAAACCTAACTGGGGAGGCCTAGTAGAGCACCAGAGTGAAGGGAGAGAGTCAAGTCAAAAATGAAACACCCAGAAATGTTGTCAGGACCTGAAGCTTTGCGTGTGTTGATCCTGCTGAGGGATCTCCTCATGCTGTCTCGGGACAGCTTTATCATTTTGTATTTGTTTTTAAACTGGTTTGGTGACTTTAACAAGAGGTCTGTATGCAGCAAATAGTATGACAGTGATTTTGTCTGAGGCACCAAGGTGGGGAAGGGGAGGGTCTTGTAAGCTCCTCTCTGGGTGGTGTAAACAAAGTCCAGAGTGTTGTTACCCCGTGTTGGAAAGTCTATGTGTTGGTGTATTTTTGAGCACGCACTCTGTAAGTCTGCGTGGTTGAAATCTCCAGCTAAGATGAGAAAAGCCAGAAAAGGGTGGGTTGTCTGCTGCGGACTGATGTGCTGGTACAGTTCTTTTAGTGCCTCACTCCTGTTGCTGTTGTTGGAGCTGGGAGGGATGTATATAGCAACGAGCAGTATGACTGTGTATTCTCTTGGTAGATAGAACAGACTTAATAATCATAAACTCCACAAGGGATGAACAGTGTTTTGAAAGATTATTTGTTTTTACTTAACTTTAGTTGAATGTATTTGCAATCAACTGTAGCCAGCTGTACTTTGTTCACAAAACACCTGGCCCATATAATCAGCCTCTTAGGTCAACATGAGGTCAATGAATGGCCTCTCCGTGGGAAAGATCCTTTCAAGTCATCAAAAGGTTACACTATCATTAGCTCTCCATGGGGTCTTATTGTATTGTTTGTAGCACATTTGTTAACAGGTATAAAGGTCTGTTCTCACAGACAGTACTTTGGGTTAAGATTGTTTGAAGGATGACATGCTAACAACACTACTGAAGAACTGCTACACTGCTACCTTCAATAAATTCTTCTCCCCACAAGAACTTTGGTCAAGCTTACTCATTTTATGTATTAGAGAGATCTAGTACATTGGCGAGCCACCCAAACTACTGCCCTGCCAAATACAGTAAAATATAAAAAAAATACAGTTTGCAGATAACAACAGCATCGCGGCATCATTGGTGTAAACACAAAGCCCGCCACCGTGGGCCTTACCTCCCTCGCAGTCTGGAACACTGTTGCTGAGCCATGTTTCCATGAACACAAAATGAACACGCCACTTGTGGCATCTCCGCTGTGGGCGACAAGCAGTAGTGGGGATCAGTTATGGTGTAGGCCACCAGAGCAGATCGAGATTCCGCAGCTCTTCCATGTGAGCAGAGTTTAACTCTAAAAATGTGACAATTGACTTTTGACAAGGGAGGCCCATGGAGGGCCACATAACACAGGACTGATAGTCAGTGGCACTGAATGAAGTCCCCAGGTGTGCTACAAGATGTACGCATTGCATACAAACAAGAGATGCAAGAATACTAGCAGTAACAGAGATGAGAATGCCTCAAGGGGAGGCTATTAACCTTAGGTAATGAAATGGAGCTTACACGCCCACGATAACTCCAAAGTACAGCTCTTAAGGCTTGCAGATATCTTCTGGAGACATGGTTGAAGGAATCACTGTTGAAGTCAACCTAGATTCAAACTATCAACAGGCAGCTCTATGTAGATAAAAACAGCCAAAAACATCATCGGTACAGCAAAGGAGACTTATCAGAGCATTGAGAGCACCTTGTCTGGATCACCTCCCTCAAGTTTTGTCTCTTTCTTTTTGACTCATGCTCAGCTGCCTTTAAGTCCATTATCTCTAGAAGGCTCAGACCTGAGCCTTCAAGTGATGAAGGTCGGTCGGTTCTGTCGACGACCACGAGCCCATGAAGGTGGGTAGAGCTCAGCTGTCCCGGAGGGAGAGGGAACGGCGGAGGTCCCAAGGACTGTGTTTGTACTGTGGAGGCTCTGCTCATAACACCTACTCATGCTCGGTAAAAGAGCCAGCCCGATCAGCGCAGATCATCTTCCACGTTAAGCCGTGACCTGTGTTTATTCTTAATGTAAGTCAGCGCGGAGAATGTCTTTTCACATAAATACGTTGAGCCAAATTGCATGAGGACATCCAACGCGGCTTTCGACAACTGTGGATATTCCAGCGCGACAGAAACCCAGAACTCATCCAGCGTCTTGCCGTCAAATGCAGTCCTCAGGGTTCGATCGGTTGAAAGTTCTATCAGCGCATCTTCCATATCTGACGCCAGATGATTTGCCGTGGTTACATTAAATGGTGACCTTATCCAGTCATATCGGGAGCGTCTCCTTCAGGGAAATACTTATGAAAGTGATCTGGATAAATCCAGATTAAAAATTATTTTTTAATTGTGCTCACATATTAGATGGTGAAAAAATTACAGAGGGATTTATGGATATCTACTTATGTTATCCTGTAAATCAGAATATACTATCAATCAATAGCCTTAAAAAATGATTTTCGCTATTTTTTTTGTAATAAAATGTTATATAAATCAGGCTAGGAATAATATATTTACAAATCCCTCTGTAAATGTCTTCATAATATAACTAGGTACAAGACTGGAAAGTTTGGTGTATATAGGTGCTACTAAAGTGGAGATTTCGTACTTGGAGTATGAGAGAAAGGTCATTTTGAGAAAACAGGCTTTAAAGATTTATCATCAGCCAATGAGATTGCGCATTCATCCCTTTTACTTTCGCGATTGGTTGCTGATAAAAAGGAAATGACCATATTTGGATCTGACAGCATTGTACAGTGAAGAGAGAGCTTTCCGGCCGTGCCTGTGATGAAAGAGAGCAGACAGAAATCGCGGATCGGCAGGATGATTTACAACGTTAACTTTTGTTGAATTCACGCGAAATCTACAGACGCAAACAGACAAAGTGTAATAAAATAAAGACCTAAATGTGTATTTCGGACTTTTTTTTCACCATCTTGAATTAACATATATATATTAAAAAAAAAAGTTTCTGTAAATCATCTCACGACCCCCCGCTCCCCACTCCACTTTGGGAACTACTGATCTAACCGACCTCCTGATTGGCTTCTTCAACCGCTGTCTGTCCCTTCGAGACCCTGGTCCCACATCGCTCTAGATTTTGTTACCACCCTCCTGCCCTCTAATGGCATGACGGTCGTTTTGACTGTAGTGGACCGGTTCTTGAAGGCGGCACATTTCATTCCCTTGCCCAAATTACCGACAGCCAAGGAGACAGCGGTCACTGTTCTAGATCACGTCTTTCGGCTTCATGGCCTCCCGGTAGACATGGTTTCGGACAGGGGATCTCAGTTTATATCCAAATTTTGGAAAGAGTTTTGCAAATTGTTAGGAGCGTCAGTTAGCTTGTCTTCGGGTTATCATCCCCAAAGCAACGGACAATCTGAGCAAGACAACCAAGATTTAGAGAGGACGTTGCGATGTTTGGTCTCCAAGAATCCTTCTTCCTGGAGTCAACAACTCTCTATGGTGGAGTACGCCCACAATGCGCTGCCAGTGTCAGCTACGGGCCTCTCTCCATTTCAGTGTAGTGTAGGGTACCAGACACCAGCGTTTCCCAGTCTGGAATCTGAAGTCACGGTCCCCTCCGCTCACGCGTTTGTCCAAAGGTGTCACCGCACCTGGACCAAGGCCGATCGCCACCGGTCAAAGCCTCCCGTCTACGTCGTGAGTCAAAAACTGTGGCTTTCTACCAGTAACATTCCTCTGCGATCCGTATCTAATAAATTAGCTCCCAAATTTATCGGCCCATTCACTATCACCAAAATCATTAGTCCGGTGACAGTCCGCCTCAAAGTACCTCCTGCGTACAAGAGGATACACCCCGCCTTTCATGTGTCCAAAATTAAACCCGTGTTTTATGCACATATTAATCCGCCTACTCCGGTTCCCCCACCGCTGCGTCTTGTAGATGGGGAACCGACATATTCGGTTAATCGTATTCTGGACTCGAGTCGGAGGGGACGAGGATTCCAATATCTGGTAGACTGGGAAGGTTACGGTCCGGAGGAGAGGAGTTGGGTACCTGCTAGGGGCATATTGGATCACTCCCTTATCGATGACTACAATCAGCAGGTAGGCCATTCTGGGAACTCCAGGAGGAGTTCTTAGAGGGGGGGATACTGTCACGGTTGGTAAACCGTGATCTCGGGGGTGTTTGCACTTTGTGGTGAAATCTGTGTGTTTCGCGTCTGCACTGATTAGCTTATGGGCGTCTCCGTTAATTGTCATCAGCAACAGCTGCCACTCATTACTCATCCACTATATATTGGCTTGTCTAGCATCTTGTGTTTGTGAGATCGTTGTTATTTGTTTAATGTGGTTACCCTGTTCGTTTGGCTTTAGTGTTGTATGTGCTTGGATGTCTGTGTTTTCCCTTGAACCTCTTTCCACTCTCCGCCCGTTCACTCAGCCACGGACACTTCCCTTTCGGGTCTATTCCCGGCAGTTCCTGTGCCATCTTCTCCTTCTGCCTACATGCCGTCATCATCCGGATTACTCACCTTCTCTCCGCCATCATCAGGATTCCTCACCTCCTCACCACCACAACGGAGTGTCATCTTCTCAGCATCTTTGTTTGTTTGTATATTCATACTCATCTCATCACATTAAAACTGTTAACTCGCATCTGCTTCCAGACTTTCCTTAATCCACCGTCACATAATCAGTGTTTTCTGAGAACCTAGCTTTTAAACATAAATATGAAATTTATTAATTATATTGTCTTGTTCTTTCTGTGGTATATTCCTGTCCTTGTCCAGAACTATAAATAAGACTGAGCCTAGGAAAATCATTAATTCCCCATAAGACATAATCATTGTTAATAATGATCTTGCATGAGATCTATAGAAAAAATTTGGTGTGAGAAAAATCACACACTGTCCTTCAGGAGATTCTAGATCAAACAACAAACTAGGCGCTTTTCTGTCAATAAATCTGAAATGTAACAAATTCACACATCAGCTGGTGTAAAGTTGCAATCAGTTTCGATTTAAAGCAGATTTGACAAATATGTTTATATTCTATTGTCTTATTATTGCATGTGTGCAAGCAACTCTCACTTCTCCTCTTTGTTTCAAAGAGGAAGTTATTAATTTCCAACATACATACATACTATTGTCCATTGAAAGGCCTTTACTTGGCATTTTAAATTAAGCTTTGCAGTGCAAAAAATGCAAAAACCCTTCCTTAACTTTGTGGTTGAAATGAGGCAAAAGTTAATTTATTTAAAACATTTATGCAACATATATACAGCCTATGTAATATTATTGGTTTGTGGCAAAAATAGCTTTTCTGAGGCGTATCCAAAATCTCATGTTACTCAGAGGATCTCTGCTCCACTTTAGGTACGTGTTCTTTTTCAGATGCTTATGAAGTCCAAACACTTTCTTAGTCTTCGTCTCTTCCACATCTTCCAGAATGATGATGATGATGTTGGCATTGCGTTCCATCATAAAGCGAGACTGAGCTAATTCAAACTCAAAGCGACACCAGGCACTATCAATGAAGTGTTGAGACACGACCACAATGACTTTACGACTGCCCATTATACCTTCATCGATAATGTTGGAGGCGATGGACTTCCCTGCCTGAAAGTCCCGCATATGAAGACAAAGCTGAATCGGTGGAACACTGTTCTCCAGATTCTCCATCAGTTCATTCATGACCCAATCTTCATCATAGCTGGAGAAAATCACAAATGCGTCATAGGAACATTCTTGCTGTCCAGGTGATCTATAGCCTCTCAGTAGAATACAGCAATACTGAAGATAAAACTGAAACCTGTAAACCAAGAATGACAAAAGAACTACTACTGTAACAAAACTTAGCGATAAAACGATTGTGAGTCTTTTCTTGTGCACACAGCTGTCAATATCAAAGTCTGTTGCTCTAAAATCAGAACTTGGTGAAAAGGTTTTACAGAAAATATTGTCTGGTTTCTTCAAAACATTCTGATTTTCCATTATCCACAAAATAAAATCTGTCTGGGAACAGGAGCAATCAATGGGGTTATAGGATAAATCCAACTCTGAAAGGTTTGTGGGCAACGAATGGAGAACATGAAGTGGGATGCTAGTAATGCTGTTTTTATCAACATAAAGTGAAATTAATTGTTTCAGGTTTGTGAGGGCCAGAAAATCTATAGTCATTAAATAGTTTCCTCTCAAATTTAAAAGCTTAAGCCTTTGAAGATTTTTGAATGAATTTGGATGCAACTCTACCACACGGCAATATGACATGTCAAGATGCTCTAGAAAAGTGAGATTATTAAACAAATATCTTGCTACATCACCTTGAAAATGACTGCCGGCCATCTTTAGAACATTTAGATTCTTCAATCCATAGAAGCAATATATGTTAATAAAGGTGATACTTGAATAAGAAATATCTAGATACCTCAAATACTTTAAGTTAGAGAAAAGAGAAAGATATCCCATACCCACAACCCTTGTATGATGGAAATCTAGAATCTCAAGGGAATCAAGTCCATCAAATGGTCCTACAGAAAGACCGATTTGTGGATTTAGACTCAAATTTAAATACCTCAACTGAGGGGTTCTAGAAAAAAATGAGCAGCATGATGTTAATGTAATTTGGTTTGAACTCAGATCCACATACTGAAGACTGCGCATGTCTATGAAGTCTGGAATTTGGATTGCAACGTTGTCTGTAAACACTAGTTTTTCTAAAGTGTGGAGATGTGCAAGTTTTTTGCCTGGAACAGTATCTAACTGATTGGAAATCAAATAAAGCTCCTTGATTTTAAGAAATGGCACATTTGCTATTTCACGAATTATACCACCTTTCACAGCTACAATTGTTGCATTAATCATACAGCGAAAGATATTAACTGGAACAACATGTTTTTCTTTCATATAATAATATACCTCATGAAAATTAATAAAGCAAAGACCATCTAAATAGTTTGCATCTGATGACAAAATTTTGTAATCACTTCTGTACTTTCCAAACATGAGCCTTTTTACATTAAGACCGTACAGAGCATTTAGACCAGCTTTCTGAGCAGCAGGTGAAACAAAGGCAGATCGGATGTTCAGTTCTCTGAGATAAATGTCTTTGAAAGCTCCTGGTTCAATGTATAATAACGGATTGCAAGAAAGAATCAAAGTCATGTTTCTGCCGATCTCTCGCAACACAGCAGTGTGATCAGTTGTGATGACGGATATATTATTGGCATGTAGATCAAGTAAACTGAAGTCTTTGAACGTGCTCATGAATGCAGGGAGTGACATGGACTGGATGTTATTTGTCCCGACTCTAAGCTCCTGCAGCTTGGTTAGGTTATTTATTTGAAGCTGTAATGATGAGAGACCAACATCCACAAGAACTAGTCTTTGTAGATTATGTAAAGAATTAAAGCATACAGGTCCAAAATATGTAATAGGGTTTCCAGTAAGAATCAAAGTAGTCAAATTCTTCACATTGTAGAAAGTATCATTTTCAATGTGCTGGATTTGGCATCTGAAAGAAAATACATCAATTAATATTTTTTACAACACATACATATTTAGATTGTAACAATATTACTTACCTTGACAAATCAAGAACTTCCAGGAAAGACAAAACAGGGAAAACAGTCTTCTTCAAGTGTTTCAAAATATTAAAACTGAAATCCAGAGTTTGAACAGAAGAAGGTATACTATATGGTATGTAGCTGAGGTTTCTTCCCATGCAAGAGTAGTACCGATTCTCAGTAATCTAAATAAATAAATAAATAAAATTAATACATTTCACAACAGTAAAAATAAATACATAGAAGATTTAAATGGGAAAAACTTACTTTTGTGCATGATTCTCCAACACTTATGGAAAAATATATAATGAAAACACTTACAGTAAAGAAAGTCATCTTGAGTGATCTCAACCAGTCATAAAAATGTGAGCCAGCCTTGGTAGATGTCATCAGTTATGAGGAACAAATGCCATGGTTTTCAACAATGGGGAACTATGTGTGAAATTATGTCAAAGGGAAGTAGGCTTGTGCTTAATTTTGTAAATCTTGAATGAAGAAGTACCTTTCTGAAAAGTTGCATTTTAATATTAAAACCAAATCTCCTATTAAATTAAAAGGCAAAAAAACTATTACATTTTTCTTTAACTACATAGTTTAAAAATGAAGCACCTGTTTATTTAATCAAAATACACACTGTAGGACCCAAAATGTAATGATTTTTTTCACCACTAGAAGGCTAGAGGTCACCTGTTCACATCAAGCGATATTAGCATTCAGCTAAAGTTGTATTAAACAGTTATGGCTGATGGAAATATATGGTTCTTATCATAGCTCCACATGTTTTTAGTGTATGTGTTTTTTCTTGTTTATGTTGTATTATTTAATAAATTAACGAGTAAAGATACTGACTGTGTGGACATTGTTTATTGCAACCTATGAGTAAAAATCAACTTAGCACCCTGTCCTGACTCATAGGAAAGCCACTACATACACAACTATCAGGTCAAAACTGTTGTGAAATAATTGAAAACTGTTCTGACAAACTATCTTGACGTATACATTCAAGAATTAAAAGTTAAAAAATATTATTGGTTTGTGGCAATAATAGCTTTCCTGAGGCGTATCCAGAATCTCATGTTACTCAAAGGATCTCTGCTCCACTTTAGGTACGTGTTCTTTTTCAGATGCTTATGAAGTCCAAACACTTTCTTAGTCTTCGTCTCTTCCACATCTTCCAGAATGATGATGATGATGTTGGCATTGCGTTCCATCATAAAGCGAGACTGAGCTAATTCAAACTCAAAGCGACACCAGGCACTATCAATGAAGTGTTGAGACACGACCACAATGACTTTACGACTGCCCATTATACCTTCATCGATAATGTTGGAGGCGATGGACTTCCCTGCCTGAAAGTCCCGCATATGAAGACAAAGCTGAATCGGTGGAACACTGTTCTCCAGATTCTCCATCAGTTCATTCATGACCCAATCTTCATCATAGCTGGAGAAAATCACAAATGCGTCATAGGAACATTCTTGCTGTCCAGGTGATCTATAGCCTCTCAGTAGAATACAGCAATACTGAAGATAAAACTGAAACCTGTAAACCAAGAATGACAAAAGAACTACTACTGTAACAAAACTTAGCGATAAAACGATTGTGAGTCTTTTCTTGTGCACACAGCTGTCAATATCAAAGTCTGTTGCTCTAAAATCAGAACTTGGTGAAAAGGTTTTACAGAAAATATTGTCTGGTTTCTTCAAAACATTCTGATTTTCCATTATCCACAAAATAAAATCTGTCTGGGAACAGGAGCAATCAATGGGGTTATAGGATAAATCCAACTCTGAAAGGTTTGTGGGCAACGAATGGAGAACATGAAGTGGGATGCTAGTAATGCTGTTTTTATCAACATAAAGTGAAATTAATTGTTTCAGGTTTGTGAGGGCCAGAAAATCTATAGTCATTAAATAGTTTCCTCTCAAATTTAAAAGCTTAAGCCTTTGAAGATTTTTGAATGAATTTGGATGCAACTCTACCACACGGCAATATGACATGTCAAGATGCTCTAGAAAAGTGAGATTATTAAACAAATATCTTGCTACATCACCTTGAAAATGACTGCCGGCCATCTTTAGAACATTTAGATTCTTCAGTCCATAGAAGCAATATATGTTAATAAAGGTGATACTTGAATAAGAAATATCTAGATACCTCAAATACTTTATGTTAGAAAAAAAAGGTCCCATACCCACAACCCTTGTATGATGGAAATCTAGAATCTCAAGGGAATCAAGTCCATCAAATGGTCCTATAGAAAAACCGATTTGTGGATTTAGACTCAAATTTAAATACCTCAACTGAGGGGTGCTAGAAAAAAATGAGCAGCATGATGTTAATGTAATTTGGTTTGAACTCAGATCCACATACTGAAGACTGCGCATGTCTATGAAGTCTGGAATTTGGATTGCAACGTTGTCTGTAAACACTAGTTTTTCTAAAGTGTGGAGATGTGCAAGTTTTTTGCCTGGAACAGTATCTAACTGATTGGAAATCAAATAAAGCTCCTTGATTTTAAGAAATGGCACATTTGCTATTTCACGAATTATACCACCTTTCACAGCTACAATTGTTGCATTAATCATACAGCGAAAGATATTAACTGGAACAACATGTTTTTCTTTCATATAATAATATACCTCATGAAAATTAATAAAGCAAAGACCATCTAAATAGTTTGCATCTGATGACAAAATTTTGTAATCATTTCTGTACTTTCCAAACATGAGCCTTTTTACATTAAGACCGTACAGAGCATTTAGACCAGCTTTCTGAGCAGCAGGTGAAACAAAGGCAGATCGGATGTTCAGTTCTCTGAGATAAATGTCTTTGAAAGCTCCTGGTTCAATGTATAATAACGGATTGCTAGAAAGAATCAAAGTCATGTTTCTGCCGATCTCTCGCAACACAGCAGTGTGATCAGTTGTGATGACGGATATATTATTGGCGTGTAGATCAAGTAAACTGAAGTCTTTGATCGTGCTCATGAATGCAGGGAGTGACATGGACTGGATGTTATTTGTCCCGACTCTAAGCTCCTGCAGCTTGGTTAGGTTATTTATTTGAAGCTGTAATGATGAGAGGCCAACATCCACAAGAACTAGTCTTTGTAGATTATGTAAAGAATTTAAACATCCAGGTCCAAAATATGTAATAGGGTTTCCAGTAAGAATCAAAGTAGTCAAATTCTTCACATTGTAGAAAGTATCATTTTCAATGTGCTTGATTTTGCATCTGAAAGAAAATACATCAATTAATATTTTTTACAACACATACATATTTAGTTGGTTACAATATTACTTACCTTGACAAATCAAGAACTTCCAGGAAAGACAAAACAGGGAAAATAGTCTTCTTCAAGTGTTTCAAAATATTAAAACTGAAATCCAGAGTTTGAACAGAAGAAGGTATACTGGTTGGTATGTAACTGAGGTTTCTTCTCATGCAAGAGTAGTACCGATTCTCAGTAATCTAAATAAATAAATAAATAAAATGAATACATTTCACAATAGTAAAAATAAATCAATAAATAGAAGATTTAAATGGGAAAAACTTACTTTTGTGCATGATTCTCCAGCACTTATGGAAAAATATATAATGAAAGCACTTACAGTAAATAAAGTCATCTTGAGTGATCTCAACCAGTCATAAAAATGTGAGCCAGCCTTGGTAGATGTCATCAGTTATGAGGAACAAATGCCATGGTTTTCAACAATGGCAAACTATGTGTGAAATTATGTCAAAGGGAAGTAGGCTTTTCGTAATTTCGTAAATCTTGAATGAAGAAATACCTTTCTGAATAGTTCAATTGTAATATTAATGTTTAGTTGGTGTGATTTTTTTCTAGACCTGTAGATCCTTTACTTTGTTCTGAAATGGACTTGCTGCACTCATACCTTCCCAAACTGATGTTTTTTTAATAGTACAGCTAGTTGAGCCTAATTGAATTTGCACCAATTCTACACTAATGCTTTTTCATGGATGCTATAACATAAACACATAAATATTTTGTGACTATACAGATAAAACTTAAAGGGTCGTAACATACACAGTTTCACTTAATCTCAAGTTAATCTTGAGTACTTATAGAGTAGTACCACCTTCATATCTCCAAAAAGTCTTTAGTTTTATCATATTTATAAAAGAAAGATACAGCTTTCCGATTCTCTTCTGAAAGAGCTGAGCTCCTGGAGGCATACCGTGGGCAGAGCTATAATACATTAACATATATTCTTATGTGCTGATTTCCAACAAAAGACAGAAATCTGATGCAGTTGTACTTACATGAATGGGGTTTTTTTATCACTGGGACCACTCAATTTTTTAATAGCAAATGATTTGCAAATCCAGTATTGACCTGGGCCTTGTTTATAAAAAATTAATCACTGAAATGATGAGAACACACAAATGCACTTGATACACTCCGTTGCTGCCCTGGAAAAAACAAACTGCATCCCCTGTGTAACGCTGGGTTCTTTAGGAAGCTGAATATGGCTTTCCCTCACATCCAAAATCTCGAACAAATCCTATGCAGCGATGCCGACGATTTCCAGATGCCGTGCATTGATGTGCACGGTCTCGCTCTCCTCTGGTCGAAATTTGTAACAACCCGGAAGTAAGATTTTCGGCACAAAAATTCTCTGACATTCTTCCAAATTATTTTTTACAACTTTGGCCAGGTTTAACATGAGAATCCATCTCTTTTACAATGTGAAACAACTCTGAATACAAAAAACACCATTGTACCCCCCCCCTTTATTGTACAGATCCTTCTCAAAAAATTAGTATATTGTGATAAAAGTTCATTATTTTCCATAATGTAATGATAAAAATTAAACTTTCATATATTTTAGATTCATTGCACACCAACTGAAATATTTCATGTCTTTTATTGTTTTAATACTGATGATTATGGCATACAGCTCATGAAAACCCATAATTCCTATCTCAAAAAATTTGCATATCATGAAAAGGTTCTCTAAACAAGCTATTAACCTAATCATCTGAATCAACTAAATAACTCTAAACACCTGCAAAAGTTTCTTGAGGCTTTTAAAAACTCCCAGCCTGGTTCATTACTCAAAACCACAATCATGGGTAAGACTGCCGACCTGACTGCTGTCCAGAAGGCCATCATTGACACCCTCAAGCGAGAGGGTAAGACACAGAAAGAAATTTCTGAACGAATAGGCTTTTCCCAGAGTGCTGTATCAAGGCACCTCAGTTGGAAGTCTTTGGGAAGGAAAAAGTGTGGCAAAAAATGCTGCACAACGAGAAGAGGTGACCGGACCCGATTCCAGACCTTGGGGGACCTGCGGAAGCAGTGGACTGAGTCTGGAGTAGAAACATCCAGAGCTACCGTGCACAGGCGTGTGAAGGAAATGGGCTACAGGTGCCGCATTGCCCAGGTCAAGCCACTTTTAAACCAGAAACAGCGGCAGAAGCGCCTGACCTGCGCTACAGAGAAGCAGCACTGAACTGTTGCTCAATGGTCCAAAGAACTTTTTTCGGATGAAAGCAAATTTTGCATGTCATTCGGAAATCAAGGTGCCAGAGTCTGGAGGAAGACTGGGGAGAAGGAAATGCCAAAATGCCTGAAGTCCAGTGTCAAGTACCCACAGTCAGTGATGGTCTGGGGTGCCATTTCAGCTGCTGGTGTTGGTCCACTGTGTTTTATCAAGGGCAGGGTCAATGCAGCTAGCTATCAGGAGATTTTGGAGCACTTCATGCTTCCATCTGCGGAAAAGCTTTATGGAGATGAAGATTTCGTTTTTCAGCACGACCTGGCACCTGCTCACAGTACCAAAACCACTGGTAAATGGTTTACTGACCATGGTATTACTGTGCTCAATTGGCCTGCCAAATCTCCTGACCTGAACCCCATAGAGAATCTGTGGGATATTGTGAAGAGGAAGTTGAGAGACGCAAGACCCAACACACTGATGAATAAAATGTATCCTAAATATGAGAATGAGGAGTTGTCGTCATAGCACAAAGCCCCTCCCTCGATACCACAGTCTCCGCCATGTTGGCAGGATACCGACGGCGAAACAGGATTGTTTACATGTGTTGTTAACTCAGAAGTAGAGGAGGTTCTCGCAATTTTGCACTGTTTTACCATGCCTGGAAGTTACTGCTGCGTTAAAAACTGCTCCAGAACCTCACACGATACATATGGAAAACTGGATGGTATGTAGCTGAGGTTTCTTCCCATGCATGAGTAGTCCAGATTCTCAGTAATCTTCCATTTAAAAAAATTACAAATCCTTAAATTTCACATCATATATAAATATATATATATATATATATATATATATATATATATATATATATATTCATACATATATATATATATATATATATATATATATATATATATATATATATATATATTCATACATATATATATATATATATATATATATATATATATATATATATATATATATTCATATATATATTTATTTATTTAACAGTAATTAAGAAGAATTTTTTTTAAAAAACTTACTTTTGTGCACGATTGTCCAGCCCCAATAGAAAATATATATTATGAAAGAGCTAATAGTGAAGAAATTCATCTTGACTCTTTTAATCAGGATGTTCTCAACCTGTCATAAAATAAGCCAGCCTTGTTTGAGGTAATTGAACATGTGGAACTAACGCTGTGGTTTTAAACAATGGGAAATTTTGGTGAAAACGATATAATCAAAAGTTCATAGCCTTGTGCTTATTCCGGTAAATATAGAATGAGTCATTTATTTTCAGAAAACAATGAATTGACAATAAGAAACAATGTTTCAAAGCTACTGAACCCAACTGAAAATATTTAGTAAAGAAAATAAGATTCATAAGAGACATTTAAACAGATGTGAATGTAAATGTCAGATTCATTTTTAAATTAAATTAAAACAAACTTTAAACTATGGTTTGCAGTTTAGTTGGGGCTAAAGGATACTTCTCTTCTCTTCACCAAGTATGGGGTGGCAGTGGCTCAGTGGTTCATGTAGGTTGTCTAAAAACCGGAAGGTTGGTGGTTCAATCCCTGGCTCCACCTGACCAAGTGTCGAGTTGTCCTTGAGCAAGACACCTTAACCCCAGCTGCTCCCGACGAGCTGGATGGCGCCTTGAATGGCTGACACCGCAGTCGGTGTGTAAATGAGTGAGTGGATGGGAGAATGTGAGGCAAAATTGTAAAGCGCTTTGGATGGCCATGTGGTCTGTTGAAAGCGCTATATAAATGCAGTCCATTTACCATCCATATGCAAATTTTTTTTATTTATGGTCCTTTTTTTGTGTGTTTTTACAAAAATAAATGGAAGGAGTCGAATTGTAGCTCTGAACCCAATTGTGTATTCCAACAACCACATCATCTGCAGAGAGAAACGGACACTCAGTCACACCAAAATACACATAATGATGGACTTACAGGCAACACAGGATTGTGAAAATACAGTATTTTACTGAAACTTGTTCATTTCCATTTTCTATTTCATTTTACTTCAAGTATTCATGTTCAATGTTCGTTGTCATTTATTAATGCATTCTGCAAATAACTGTTGTCAGAACAGTCATTTTTGCTACAAGTTCCCAATTGACAATTTGTTATGTAAAACCCTGACAGACACTGCAGAATAGGCAGTGACAGAGTAAACAATAATATTAATAGATAATATATTCAAATAATAATATATGTTAATATCAATGAAAATAAACTATCATTAATAGATTGTAACACCATTAAGGTCCTATATATATCTCGAAGAACCCTTTTCTGGTGCTGCCCCGAACCATTTTTCTTAAGATTGTAACACAAACAGCATTTGACAAATATGTTTTCACTATTGTTGTGCTTTTCCTGCAAAAAAGAAATATAATTTTTTTTTTTAAAAAGTAACATTAATTTCTGTAATGTATTTAGGAAGAGCAGAAAACCTATTTTTTGCAGTATCTACTATACAAAAAACAACGGCATCTTTGCCAAAAATGGTTGAATAAAATGCATTAATTCTTTAAATCCATGGTTAAAAAATGAGGCCCCACTTTATTTAATCAGAAGGAAAACAATTATATTAAAACTGTTACTAAAAGCTGCTATGAAATATAACATGCCAAATTGGTGTTAACACTGTTCTCCAGATTTTCCATTAATTCCTTCAAGACCCAGACTTCATCAATTACTGCTACATTTGTGCCATTAATCACACAGCGAAAGAGAAACTGGCTCACTAGGCTTCTCCATAATGTTATAATATACTTCCTGAAATAAACAGAGCACACACAGAGGATCTCTAGAGAATCAAAGTCACGTTTCTGCCAGTCTCTCGCAAAACAGCAGTGTGGCCAGTTTCGTGAACTGTTCCTTAAACTGAACTCTTTGGGAGGTGCCCATGAATGAAGGGAGAGACACGGACTGGATGTTATTTGTCCCAACTCTAAGCTCCTGCAGCTTGGTTAGGTTATTTATTTGAAGCTGTAATGATGAGAGACCAACATCCACAAGAACTAGTCTTTGAAGATTATATAAAGAATTCAAGCATTCAGGTCCAAAATATGTAATAGGATTTCCAGAAAGAATCAAAGTAGTCAAATTCTTCATTGTAAAAAGTGATGCGCTTGATGTGGCATCTGAAAGCAAATACATACATTTAATATAATTTATCAACACATTATACAACATATTTAGATGATAACATTTCTTACCTTGACAGATCAATGGCTTGCATAAAAAGAGAAAACGGTCTTCAAGCATTCAAAAAAATGTAAACTTATATCCATAGTTCTAAGGTAGGAATACTGGATGGTATGTAGCAGAGTTTTCTTCCCATGCAGGAGTAGTGCAGATGTTCATTAATCTTCAGTTAAAAAAAAATAAAATAAAGAAATAGATATTTAACAGTAACTAAGAAATGTAAATTCAGAAAACTTACTTTTGTGCACTATTGTCTAGCCCCAATATAAAAAGAATTAATAGTGAAAAAAAATAATCTTGACCGCCTTGTTTGAGGTCATTGAATACGAGGAACTAACACTGTGGGTTTTAAACAATGAGGAATTTTGGCTGAAGATACATAGATAAGTAACGATTAATCATTCATTTCCTAAACATCCAAATTAAATAGAAAAAAAATAAGAAACATTTAAAATGAACAGTTTAAAAATAAATTAATTCATAAAGAAAATAACTTCCTATGCAATTCATAATCTACCATGAATTGTTTAAACTGACATTTACATTACAAAATCTACAGTAAACATTATAATATAATTACCAACAACATAGTAAACGTGTAACTGAAACAAAACAAAAAAACTCATGTTGAAAACAAGTCTTACTGTAGCAGTTAAGAAAATATGTACACATGTAATCTTCCAATAAACCACTGGAAACAAAACATTTTTAAACCTAGAAGAAGGGCACACAGAACCATAAATATGAGCTACCGGCAGATGGCCCTGCACACACATCTAACGGAAGGTCACTTCTGTCAGAAACTTTGATTTCCTGTTCACTTTGCAACAAAGATAACCTCAGTGATTACTCTTTTTAATATAATCCGACCTTCAAATTTTAACAATCCCGCAGATTAAATGTAAAATTGAATCACCAATAATGGGTCTTCTTCAACATGATAAATAATTTTTTTACAAGGTTTAAATACACTACACACAACAAACCTTGACAAAAGCAGGAAGGTACTATAAGAACACTGTATGAGCTTGTTGATAGTCAACAACCTTTATTTATCCATATATGTGAGCCACTCAAAGATGGGGGAATAGACAAATAGGACCAGAATTGACCACTATAGAGGGCAAGCAACATATGGATCAATGGTACTGTAACTATCTTTAACCTCTATTCTACAAAGAGGCTTGTTGACTGACAAGTAAATTAAAAGACAAGTGTAATCGTCCATTTACAGAGAAGCAAAAAAAAAAAAAAGTCAAATTAAAACATTGATTAGTATGTGAAGAAACAAACAGGGAGCAGGAGCCAAAACCTTATTTTTTCTATTACAGCTCAGCATACATTTCTACATGGCATGCAATAAGGCACCTAACTAACACGATGAATAAACCTATGCTACGTAATAAAGCACAATTGTTATCCAATGGAAAAGAAAGAGAATAGTTCTGATACAACGTTCACTCCCATAAAATCAGTATTCCTTTCATTTCCCTTTATATTAACCAAACCTTATTTAAAAAATACATCCGTTTGTAAAAGATTTTCTCCATACACAGAACTGTAAATAGAAAACAAACCCATGGAATTAAGGGGAGGGGGGGACAAATCAAATTTCAAAAAAGCAAGCTATATTTTGTATTCGCATTAAAGTATACACAATCTATAATTATTATTATTAATAAATGTTGATACTCTGCTAAATGTATCCAGAATACAACTAAATGCTTTACTTTGCTATCTCACTGGAGAGATGACTGGGAAAATCTTCAATGCACAGTCAGTCATGGTAGCAGGTGGATAGCTGGGAGAACCACTGAAGACATTTAGGGGAATGCTTAGGCTGTACCAGGTCCGTATAATATAACAAAATCAGCTGTACAACTCAGTTGTGTTGGAAACTAGCAACATGAAAAGTGAACCGAACCTCCCAACAGAATGCATACATTATCTGATTTTGTTGGGTTGACCTTTTAATGATCAACTTGATGTTAAAACATTTCACGCCCCTCACTTTTTGTACTGCTCTCGAGCAAATTTCCAAGAGTTAGTCAAGTTAACAAGTTGTTTTAGGTTGTAGGATTTTGTAGGTTTGTATCATGAAGGGTTTATGATAATTAATATAGCCTTTAAGAACAGCTTTTTCAAAACTAGTGTCATCCCCTAAAATCACCATTCCACTGCACCTACAAGAGATGGATAAGCCTAACTGGATCATACATCAAAAATTCTCTTTTTTTTCCCAGAAAAGAACAGCACACTACTCACCTATACATCTATATAAAAGGAAATCAACAAATATTTACACGTGATATGAGTTTCTCAATCAATGAATGATACAGAGATGGGTAAAAGATACAAACTAGGGGAGTGAAAAGTTGTGTCTAGACCCATTTGCTTAATTATCTACCATTCAAAACCAACTTGACCTAATTCTAGTTCAAGATTGTGCCAGGCTTCAATAAACTTCCATCTTAAAGCAAAAGTCAGTGATAATGGAAGTTTTGTCTACGTTTTAAGTTTTAATCACACGCCATGTTCCAGAATGACATGTATGCATCTAGTCATGTGCACATTACACAGGGGATTTCAGTGTCAATCATACCAAATTTAAATTATTTGCTCTTAAAGTGTCAAAGGGCTTGATTTTGTAAGTTCCCTCAGAGCAGGTCCACGCCGACTTTCTGGATTTTCTTGCATCTTTTGCCAAACTCTTTTACAAGCTGGCCTGAATCATGGGATGAATGGTAGCACACCACTTGAGGGAGAGGAAAGCAGGCTTACTGATCAATATGAGTTCTGTGATGCCTAGACAGAGAAGACGAATGATTGAAACCCTTTCCACACTGAGCGCACCTATATGGTTTCTCACTCTGAAGGATTCTCTGTTTCAAGATGGTAGTGTGGGGGAATCCCTTTCCTGTTGCAATAGCACTGTAAGTTGACTTATCCTCCAAATGAACCCGCTGGTGCCTTGCGAGAGAAGAGGGATGATTGAACCTTTTCCCACACTGAGCACAGGTGTAGGACTTTCCATCAGAATGAGTCCTCTGATGCCTGGATAGTGATGACGAGTGATTGAAGCTCTTCTCACAATGGTTGCAGCTGTATGGCTTTTCACCTGTGTGCATTCCCCTCTTTAGCGTAGTATCGAAGGGGAAATCCTTATCCGCCTGGGCAAACATCTTGGCCTCAAGGTGAACCTTGTGGTGTCGTGACAAGGAAGAGGAATGGTTGAATCCCTTGTCGCACTGAGAGCAGCGGTAGGGCTTTCCACCTTGATGGACCAGCTGATGCTTCTTGAGGTGGCGTTTCCTGACAAAGCTCTTCCGACACTGGGTGCACTTGTAGGGCTTCTCCCCTGAGTGGATTCTCTGATGCTCTCTAAGCGTGGCTGCTGCCGCAAAACACTTTCCACACTGGGTGCATCTGTGCGGCTTTTCACCAGCATGAGTCTTCTGGTGCTGTTTGAGATTGGAAGCCGTCGTAAAGCCTTTGCCACACTGAAGACAGGTGAACGGCTTGTCATGGGCATGCAGCTCTTGATGTTTTTTCAGATGGCGTCTGCGCACAAAGCTTTTTCGACATTGGGTGCATTTGTAGGGTTTGTCATCCGAATGCATTTTCATGTGTTCCCGGAGAGTGATGGCAGCAGCGAAGCTTTTGCCACACTCTGAACATCTGTGCGGCTTTTCGGGAGAGTGCATCATCTGATGGGGTTTCAAGTTGAATGCATCAATCACTCCTTTACCAACCATCTCAAGACCAGTGGTATAACTTTTCTCTTTCATGTGAATCCTCATGTGACTTCTTAGGCTGGCTTCAACAGCGAAGCTTTCACCACAGTGGATGCAAATGTAGGGATGAGTGGCTTTGTGGATTTCAAAGTGTTCGTGCAGATCAGACATACATCCAAAAATCTCACCACACTCACTGCATTGCAGGCCATGAGCTTCATGGATGATAATGCCATTCTCGGACTCTACTGTAAGCTCCCCTCCATGGTCAGACTCCACCTTTACAATATGTTCTCCACCACCGATCTCCGTCTTTAACAGCACTTCACCGAGCAAATGCTCATTGCCTTTGATTTCTGCACTGCTGAAGTAATGATGATGATCGTGGTGGATTTCAGATTTAATATAGTCATGGTCTGTCTCCGTTACCACATCCACGCATGTCACTGCCCCTAAATCACCATGAATAGCCTCCAAGTCAAGTCTTTTGTCCTCTTGAGTCATAATCTCAGTCTCCGCTCCATAATGCAAGTCGCCGACTTGCGTATGGGCTATGACACACTCAGATCCCAATGTATCGAGACCTGGTGTGTCACAGTCAGTCTCTGACTCGGCCATTAGGACGCACTCCAGCCTGACGACTTCCGTTTTCCCGGTTAAGTGAAACTTAGCGTTGCTCTACGAGCCCCGCTTTCCCGCAAAGAAACTTGAAAGGCTGCCCGCTGCAGGCTCAGTCAGTTCTCGAGTCAGGATCAGCCCTGCCTGTCAGAAGACAGCAATTATTTAAAATCAACTGCATAATCAATTAAATATCTCATCTCAAAACATCCAACTATAGATTTTAATGCTTGAGAAAATGAAGGAAAGAAAATTAAGTGAATTTCATCCATTTCATGTGGCAAACAACATACAGCTTTAAATAAATCAGGGGTGTCAAACTCAGTTCCTCAGAGTTTAGATTCAACTTAAATGTTTTTCGGGCTTATTTGAAAAGTACATGGTATGTGCGTTGGAGCAGAGTTGGAAGTAAACTCTGCAGGGGTCCGGCCCTCCAGGAACCGAGTCTGACACCGCTGTCAATGAACAATGGGCAAATTACACATGCAGACATAAGCTTGAAATCTACCGAAGTTATGAGGCTGACAAACAAACACTCAATATCATTTTAGGTACAAAAGAGGGCTGCATAGACGAAAAGAACTGGGACCTGGGCTATATGCACCACAGCTTGTAAAACCATTTTATAAGAAAATGTAAACAAAATATGAGGCTGATTTAGAAAATCATAAAAGCTAGTTAGCATAAATATCTTTGGCTACAAATTGGCTAAAGTTAGCCTATGTGAGGTTTATATTTGGCTACCTCAACAGACTATGAATATATGAATCTACAGCTCAGATATTCAAATGCCTCAAGCCAAATTAACACTGATTCATAAAGAAAACTTTTAAACATGCCATCAATTTAGAATACACTTAAACCCATGTTTACAACTTTCACATAGCTGGTTTGTCACTGTTGGCTAGGTTAGCTGGCTAAATAGCTGCTAGTTAGCTTCCTTGAGCAAGTATCATCAGCTAACTAGCTGGCTAACTAGCACTAAAGCTAGATCACATAAATATTGAATTGATAAGCTGACGGACCGCCTTAAACTCTAACGTTTACTCATCATTTCTCAGTCATACATACACGTCTTCTCTGCGTTCAAGTCGCGTAGAGACTGATAGGACAGCTTCGAGGAAACACAAGTGGTTTATCGGAAGGCATCTTGTGCGCAGAGCTCTGAACAGCTAACTAGCGGTAAAATGGCCGCCGCGACTAGCTTCCGCCCCTCATGTAAGTACGCAGAGACAACACACGACGTGAGCAAATGCAAATAAACTAGGTCACGTTAGTTTACTAGTTTTATTGCTCGATAGGAAGCTGTGCTGTCATGGTTCTAAAAATTAAAGATATGGGGACACAAACAAGGCAGACAGCTCGAGTAAATGGCTAATCACAGATGTACGCTATTCGCGAAAGCCCGGGAAAGGCGCCCCCCTTCTTACATAACGCATTTTTGTTTTGTGGCGTAGAATTAAAAACAAATTACCATGTTCATAACGTCTTTTGTGTCTGTACGCTATTCAGAAATCGCCTAAATCGTTTGACACGAGCACAGTGTTGTTATAAGCTGCGCGTATCATGCTATAGTCCTAGCCCATTTTTAGCTGCGCCAAACAAACATGGCCTGTCTTCCTGCTAAGCTGCCTTGCTAGCGGAACACTAGCTACTCCGCCGCCATTGCTACACAACACATCCGAACTCTGTGACGTCCTCAAACGGTAAAACCGGTAGCGCCCACCGAGCGCCACTAATCACATCAAGCTCATAGAATTTGTGAAGATACAGCATTCGCCACGACGAGTGACATCACATTAATTAAATAACAACACTATATCAAATATAGCACGCTAGTTAGCCAGCTAAATTAACCAGCAAATGTAATCTAAAACCCCTGTCGCACATACACATTAAACATTCATATGTTAACGTATTTTTGTAAACATTTCCGACCTCTTTGCCCTTTAGAGGCTCTATTGCGAGATGCGCTGCTGGTCGTCGCGGTGTACGTTAGTCTACGGCCTGAAGATCTTCGTTCTGTTGCGTCTGTACTGCCTCGGTTTGCTCTCTTGTCACTCTTTCTCTCTCCCTCCCTTCTGTACAGACGTTGCGGGATGGCGCCGCGGATCATCTAGCGCCAACTGTGCTGGAGCGCATGAGCAAAAAAAACAAAGCGGTGAAGAAACAAGCGCTCGACCGCCCCTATCGTCCTGGCGGAAGGCGCATTCGCCGTCAGACCCAACAATATGATAAAACAGTGAAAAACACTTTACAGTTGGGCTCGGTTTGTTATTGCATGACCAATCACGTGCAAACAATTAATAATACTTATAAGACGTTTATTAAACTTTGTTAATATCTACTTCTTTTTTAAACATTTGAACATGAATGCAATTATGAACTGACCTAAACAATACGTAAGTCCAGATGCTAATTGTTTGTTTATATCTAATGCATTATTACTCATTAATTGAATCTTTTTTAAAGCATTACCAAAGTGGCAATGCATTGCTCACCTAATTCTAAATCAACTTCGGCTGATACTTAAATGATTCCATATAAAAGTATACTGTGGCCTAAATTCACCAACTCAAAATGAATCAGAAATTGACAAAACACAGCACAGGTCAGCCATAAAGGTCAGTCTTCTTGATCTGACCTGCATTCCCAAAATGAGCTATCAACATTTTAAACTGTAATCTCTTTCATGCATAAACTAATCTGACAGAAAAAGAAATACAAAAACATGTGTAAAACAACATTTTTTATTTTTTATGTGATCTTGTCATGCTAGAAATAACTATCAGGATGTGTTGCCACCATGGCTGATATGTGAGGGATGAGTAAACATGAACCCTAACATTAAAAGGATGAGTGGATGTGCTGTGGGCATAAGCAAACATGGCTTCTTACAACACAGACTGCGTTCCCTGTGATCAGGAAGCGCTGCACTAGGGTGCGCCCTTTCCTTTCAAACGTTTTAGAAACACAAGAAGATTGTTGACCATTTCTGAGGGAAAGGGTAAAGACAAAAACAGTGTTGGTATGTTATTTCAAAGAGAAACACAACACCTTAAAACTAGCTTGTGTATTAACGCTATTATGGAGTCAAAATAATGCCGTATATATATATATATATATATATATACGCAAAAAAAATAAAGTTTTACAAACGAAAATTAAAGTATTGAGGAAAATAATTTTGCTTTTTGCAAACAAAAATAAAGAATTGCAAAAGAAAAAAATGAAGTGTTGCAAACAAAAATAAAGATTTGCAAAACATAAATGAAACAGGGCAAAAGCAATGACTGTGCAATACATATTTTCCATGGCCATATCTATTCATTTATTTGCAACGCTGCTTTTATTTTGCATGTCAGTTTAGTTTAAACTTGCAATACCGTTTTCGCTTTGCGCTTCATTTTTCTGCACGTCTCGCTTTGTGGTACTGTTTAGACGTGGGGGTGGGGTGTGGAGCGCAAGGAAAAACTCAAACTACTCAAACAAGCTCAAACTAAACTGACACGCAAAATAAAAGCAGGGTTGCAAATAAATTAATAGATATGGCCATGGAACATATGTATTGCAAAATCATTGCTTTTGCGCTGTTTGCAACACTTAAATTTTTCTGCTCTCAATACTCTATTTTCTTTTGCAATTCTTTATTTTTGTTTGCAAAAAGCAAAATTCCTTAATACTTTAATTTTCATTTGCAAAACTGTATTTTCTTTTGCAAAACTATTTTTTTTTCTTTTTTGCGTATATATATATACGCAAAAAAAAAAATAATAATAAAAAAAAAAATATATATATATATATATATATATATATATATATATATATATATATATATATATATATATATATATATATATATATATATATATATGTCAAAGCTGTATATTGACTCCATAAGCTATTATTTGTCAATATAGAAATCTAGAGTGCTAAGAACCTGGCTACATTATGCAGAATTAATGTCACTGACCTCGTAAATAACAGTGTTTTTTAGCCTACAGTATGCTTGTGCTGTCTTTTATGAACACAGGAAGGATTTACCCTTTGTTCTCTGCCAGAGAGGCTGAATGAAACGACACAGTCAGCCATCATTCAGCACCTGTCATTCAGCAACCCCATCTGCTGGGCTCCTGCCTGAACATGTAGAGCCTCTCACCTCAGCCCCCCGTTAAAAGTGCTGGAATCAAAATGTTTGGCTTTGAAGCGAATCTAAAATAGATGGGTGCAATGTCCCATCCCATTTTCTTTTCAGTGCAATATAATGTCTGTGCTTAACACATCTTACAACAGCTTGTAACGGCTACCTCTGCTTGCCTTTGTCAGTGTGAATGTTGGATTAACAGAATTTTTAATACGTGAATTTTTAATGACCATCAATGGCAGTGCCATTGTAAATGTAAGCTTTGTTTAAATTAGTCAACAAAGACCACAAGCAACATTTTTATGAATGCAGTGTTTTTACCAAAATTCAACAGTACTGGATGCCAATCTGCTAATTCATAGAGGTACAGATGAAAAATGTAATGTAAAGAAATAGATGTAAATAAACATAAACATAAATTCTAATTTTGGGGTGAACTATCCCTTTAAGCAGTTGAAGGAATGTTATTTTCATGTTAATACAAAAACGTATACCTTATTTTTCATGCTAACAGACTTGTTCATTTTCGAGGCCATGTCTGTTCCCCTGCAAAATGTAAGTTAGGCTTGACTCATTTGTGTACATTATTTATTTGAGGCCAGAAGAATATCTAACAGCATGAAATAAAAAGAGCTTTGAACATTTATCAACATTTTATTTCTTCAAATTATCTACCATTTGTACATAGATGCAGTGCTTGAAGTGGGCCGCTATGCACCGGTACGCAGTACCAGCACTCAAATATTTTAGTCGCACTGTCGTACATTTCTGACATGTTGCCAGTACTAAGTTAAAGCATCAGTGTCTGGAACACAATGATATTTTGGATGAAAACTGGGAGCCTTGTGACTATCCCATAGACTGCCAAGTAAAAAACAGTGTCACGGTCCAGAGAAGTATGAAAAGCATCATCAGAATAGTTCATTTGCCATCAGTGGATCAACCGTAATGTTATGAAGCGACAAGAATACTTTTTGTAAGCAAATAAAACAAAAATAATGACTTTATTCAACAATTATTCTCCTCTGTGTCTCTCTACATTACCGTAGCGCCATTTCGGAGAATATGAACTGAGCACAGGCAGCATATGCTCTTCTGTGTCAGCTGCACCACAAGGATATGCTTTCTACATGTACTGACGATTTGATTTGAAAGAAAACAGTGCATCCTTTTGGCGGATACAGTTGAACTACTGATGGCAGATGGACTATTCTCTGACGATGCTTTTCATCCTTTTCTGGACCATGACAGTCTATTTTACACAAGCCTCTTGGTTTTCATCCAGAATATCTTAAATTGTGTTCCAAAGACGAACTAAGCTTTTATGGGTTTGGAACGACATGGGGCGAATGACAAAATTTTCATTTTGGGGTGGCATATCCCTTTAAGGCAGCAGGTTTAGTGGTCTTTTGGCATCTCCCTGTGGTCCTGTTTGGTATCGCAAATTAACTGTTGCTTATTTTTATTTAAAATGCTCTAAACAGTTTTCTTTCTTTCTTTTGGCATTATATACAATACATTGGGAATTAGGAAAATGTATTTAAGTATTTTTTGGGGGGTGGGGTATACCGGAACTTCTTTTTCTCCACTTCAAGCACTGTATTGATCAAAGAGGATTGATTGTTCCCCATAACATTCAGACTTTCTCTCTAAACTACAAAGAATCCATGTACAAAAAAATTTTCAGGAAAAAAACATTAACATTTTTAATATGTTAATATAAATGTAAAACTGTAACAAATTAAGTACATACATGCACTACCTACATTCAGTTCATGTTTTTTTTCATGAGGGGGTGGGATGTTATATTTACATTTGTTGGGTTATATACATTTTTTACATCATATAACTATACCCCGATGCTGAGCTACATTTTAATTCGTTTAAACATTCATGACAGGTGTAAGTTTGAGTGAACTCTGAGGGTGAATGCCGTTGGATTGGAGCTTTTCAAGGTTCTGAAGGAAACCACGATCCTTCAGTCCTTTAAGTATTGCTGAGTTACTGGAGGTTACACTCATATGTGTCCTGCAAATAATCAATGAAAAAGCAAAATATTAAATCTGGGATGAAATCCATAAAACGTTCAGATATGTATCTCCAAATATAAATAAATGGCAAGTGTTACTGGCAACCATGAACCCTTGAGATATACTTAGAGCTTGGTTTTGATTGCAGTATAAATATTTAAAGCTGCAATCTGTAACTTTTGGGGTTAAAAATTACCCGAAATCAATATTTGTGCAAGTACGTAACCAGCCAGTGTTCAAAACGGATCATTTATAATAATTATAACTCAATGATGACTAAACTAATTTGGGTAGGTTTTCATTGGAAATTTGAAATTTTTCATTGCATCATGTCTGTAAACATGAAGTTAACTACTTTATGGCTACTAGGCTATTGCATGTGAGGATCCTGCAGGTGGCGGATCGTTTATAGGCTTTTCTCACAGCAAAATAATTAAATGTATCAGTTTTATAGCAGATTGTAAACCAGAAAGGATTATGTGTTCATGAAACACATGTGAATTAAATAAAATTTGAACCAAGTGTATTTAAGAGTAAATTATAATCAAATTATAATTATAGTTTTAAATATGCTTCTGATTACAGATAGTCTGGGATTATACAAGATTTGTATTTTAAAGACAACCAGTTTGAAGGGAGCATAGTTTGCTTTTTGGGAAAAAAAAAAAATCTTAATATGAAATTTGAATGGTATGAAAATTAGAGATTAGACTGTAAAGAAATTTGAATCTACACACTAAAACACACTATACTCAGTCATGCAATGCTGATGTTGTTAACATTAATAATTTGAGAATAAAGTATAACAATAATAATAATTTGCATGGTTTGATGTGATATGAGGTAACTGATATTTATATAAAATCAACACTGGTAGCGCAATCTATTGCTTTATATGCGTCTTTCCTTTGTTGGTCAGAACAAACGTAGAAGACTTGTTACTTGTTCAGATGACAATATATGGTGAAAATTCTTATTTTTGACATACTTCCAAGACGTAAGCTACAATCTTTGATTGCGAAGGACTGGCACACATAACTCCTCAAAACATTAGATTCATCCATGCTGGAGCCGTGCCGGTGCACGACCCATGCAAGAAAGATAATTCCGCAAACAGCTGCAATTGCAGGTTTTCAAACAGAGATGGCGACAAAGAGGCAAAATTTACCGCAGCTTTAAGTAGAACTTTCAATTGTAACAATCATTAAAGGGATAGTTTACCCAAAAATTTTAATTCTGTAATTAATTACTCACCTTTATGTTGTTCCAAACCTGTAAAACCTTTGTTTATCCTACTACACAAATTAAGACATTTTTTATTAAATTTGAGAGCTTTATCACCCTACACAGACCGCAATGCAACTAATATGTTAAAGGGCCAGAAATGCAGTAAGGACATTGATAAAACAGTCTATGTGTCATCAGTGGTTAAACTGTAATGTTATGAAACTTTGAGAATACTTTTTGTGAGCAAAGAAAATAATTCAAAATATTATTTTTTTCTGTGTAGATCTTTGACACTCGTTTACAAAAGTAAATGATGCATGCATTTGGTGCTGCTGACACTGGAGCCGATGTTTGTGTTCCGAAAATAAATGAAGATCTTACGGGTTTGGAATGACATGAGAGTGAGTAATTACTGACAATTTCCATTTTTGGGTGAACTATCCCTTTAAGTGATTACATTTATGTATCAAATGCACGAGTAATCTCAGACTAACCTTGGAGAGTCAATCCCACTATCAGCTGTGCAGCTTTGACTCTCTGTGGTTTCTCCTGCACAAGCCCCTGTAGGGTCATTTATGCTTGCAATGATGTTGCCAGCATCCTCAGATGTCTCATTTGTTCTCTGATGGCAGTCTTTTAATTCTGGGTGACAGATCCAGTGGTCAGATTTGCCAGCATCTGCTTCATCTGCAGATTTATGTATGGTCTCAGAATTGGACTCCACTTCACTTGTTTGACAGTAGTCAAAAATGCTGCTTTCCAGGGCTTCGGTATGTTCATCAACTGCCAAACTGAATTCTTGTGGTCTTTTCCTCAGACCCTGGATTTCTTGTTTGGAGTTAGCACTTTTCTCAAGGATCTGGTGATTAGAAGACTGCCAACTGTACTCATTCGACTTGTATGTGGCTCTGGTGGGTTTTCGATGAGCATGTTCCTCTATGAAATGTTTATCCCAACCACCATCTGCACAGACAGGCTCATGGCAACGAGCTTTGCCGGTCTGTGATATCTCACAGTCAACGCATTCCTCATGCAGGCACACAGAGCTACATCCATCTTCATCCTCCACTGTCTTTTGATAGATGCGATATTCATCATCTGTATAAACTTCACTCTCAGTCTGGCTTGTGTTTCTGGCCAGTGTCTGACCATCTGACAGCTGAAGGCTAGTAATATTGACAATTTTCTGGTGTGAGGACAGCAGATCAGGACGGTGATTTGACTCTTCTTTACTGTTAAGTAGATGTAGGGAAAGTCTACGTTGGTTTGTAGGTTTAGGCCACAAGAGGGGTACTTCTGTTGTACCACAATGTGTTGCATGATCGTCAATGTTCTTTCGGTCAGGAACATTTCTCAAGTCTCCACCCTGATGTTTAATTTCTTTTACTTTGCCATGTCTGAACTCCCTGCTTCGGACTTTATTCTCTCTCAACCTAATTTTGTCCTCTATCCTCAAAGTGCTGCTCTCAGGGTACGCCAAGCTGTAATCCTCACAAAGCTCTTGAACTTGTTGAACATCCAGCGTGGAGTCTACAGTCGGTGCACGTTCATGGAGCTGTTCACAGACTGCGTCCTTCAGTGTGTGAGATTTCTCCACACTGTCAGCCATTGCTTTGGGCCGGTGAGGATCCCAGGACTTTGACCTGTGACCTGGTCTTTCCCGTCGTCCGGAGGTTGGAATCTTGGCTTCCCTCCTCTTTTGTTCTTTATGGCTGATGTTTGTTTCCACATCTCTTCCTGGCAATCCCAGAAACGGGTTATCTATCCGTTTCTTGTAAACACATTTGGGATTCAGATTGGTACTTTCTTCCTGATTGTCAGGTTCATCCAAAGCCAACTCTGGTCTGTGGTGAGATAGAATTTGATCATCTGCCTCTAAATCTTCAGCACATTGCAAGGTTCTACACTTTGCCCTTTGTTTCTCTTTGGATGTAGGTACTCTTCTCCTGCTGCGAGTAGCTCTAGGGGCTGATTTCTTCCCCACAGGCTTTGAGGTATGATGCCTCTGGATAGACAGAAGAGCTTCGGTGGAAATGCCCTTGTCCACAGCTTTCTCCATTGCTCTCTCAGGTTTCTCCTCAAGCTTCTTCATAAGAACCGTGTGTTTCACTAGATTGTCTACTGTCAGATCTGGGTTGATCCGTTTGATGATGGCATGTTCTAGATCTCTGGGGAGGTTGTTTAAGTCATCCTCATCCCTGACAGGCCATTCCTCCGGTGGGAATTGTCCAGAGAATGTGGCATATTCTTTCTTCGACTTGTTCTCCTTTTTCCCCGTGTTTCGCCGGAAGAGGTTAAGTCCAAATTTGCGTCCAGCCTTCTCCTTGTCCTTGCGGCTTGTGTTGGTGGATTTACTAATCTCACTGGGCTGGTAATCTGCAGTAGACGTGGACTGGTGCTGAATCGAAGGTTTTTGTTCTTTGGGCCACTTGAGGCTTTTACCAGCACACTCACTGATGTTGATGGATTGGTGATCTTGGACAGACGGCAGTACAATGGACGGAGAGGTGAAGCAGCTACAGGACTTACAGTGGGCCATGACAGGAACCTCAGTAGAGGTGTCCATGCAGCTCTCATTACTCACCAGGTACGTGATGGGAGGAGGTGATGGCAGGTCATTGTCGCCAGCACTCCACCAATTCCTCTCTTTCACCATGTTGTTGGTAATGAAGTATGTTTGAGGGGTGACTACAAAGTAGCCCTCACCAGTGTGATAGATCTTCCTCTCTTTGATAAGAGCTCCCAGAGCACTGTACAGGATATCTTGAGTGGGAATGGTCATTCCTTAAACAGATTTTATTTGTGTGAATATAGAGCTTTCATAATGTATATGAATTCAAATAAAAATGTAAGAAGGTAGTGTACAAGGAAGCAGAGTAAATTGAAACACAGCGTACTATTGTGTTACCTGGGTGTGCTTTCATCATGTGATTGATCAATGCTTCCTGATTAACAACCACATTGGCGGCATTCATGTCCGATATGACAGAGCACAGTATTTCAGACAGTGGAATATACTGAGACTGGGAAATTGGTGACATCTGCACAGGGGACAGATCACCTGTGAAAAAATGAAAAATAGAACATAGTCAGTTGAAGTCAATTTAAAAGATGTATTTTAAATAAATTTTTACACATAATAGATTATAAAATAGTCGGTTGCACTTTATTTTACAGTACGTGTACTAACATGTACTTCTAGTGTACTTACAGTGTATTTATCTAAGAAAGTTCTGGTAATACAAGGTAACTACATGGGGTAGGGTTAGGTTCAGGGTTAGTACCTAGTTATTACATAGTTATTGTAATTACAATAATAAGTACATAGTATGTACATGAGGAACAGGACTGTAAAATAAAGTGCTACCAAATATTCTTTAATTGATAAAGCGGCTCTTAAATACACCATGAGATTGATTGATAGAAAACAACAAATCCTAAAATCCACAAAGGACTAAAGTTTAATCACAAATGAAATGGAATAATTACAGGTGGAGTATTTAGACCAACACACAATGAATAAATCACTAAACTAATCCTTAAAAAACTAAATTACCTGTAAATAATTTTACTTGATTCTCCCAAAGCCTGATTTTTTTTTTACATTTACAATCAAATAAAGTGTGAGATATAAAAGAAATAAAGAACTCACGCTTGTGTATCGTAAATCATAGGTTTCTTGCTTCATGGTATTTCCCCAATTAGGCAAGTACTGATTAGACATTAATACTGATTGTGGAAATATTTTGGAACAAACAACATATAAGTGGTCAAGTATGTATGTGAAAGCTGTCACTGTCAACATCTAATGCATTTTCAAACTTTTCTGTTTTGACCACTGATCAGAAGTAAATTCTTCAGTTTTTTGTGAACACAGATAGAGCCAAAGTATGGATTATTAACTAGGGATGACTACATTAAATGCGGAACACTTGCCCAGCACTGACTTTCCATTCTGTTGTTGATTAATCAACCAAAGCTCAGGTACAACATACTACCACCATAGAGTTCATCAGTAACTAAAGGGCCAAACTCTCTCAAACCTGGACATTTTATTGGTTGATTCCAATACAGCTTATCTTATTTTGTCAAAACATATATAACATATAGGTGAAAAAACACATATGGTGAGTCAGTGAATGTTCATGTTCATATTATTAATATTATTATCTTTTGCCATATATCTAATGCCATCTACTTCCAGTGGCCTTTTTTGTGTGCCTTTTTTTAATTTTCTACAGGCACTAGGAACTATTGTAAACAATTGTGACCCTCACATACTTGTACAACTTGTTATTGCTAGTGTCTATTGGCTATATGATTCCTATTTACACAATAAAAAAAAAATATATATATATATATATTTGTTACTGCATTACTAGTTTTATTTATGCAAAAATAAATGGGAAAGGCATTATCAGTTTTACAAGTAGCCACTCCTATTACTGATCTGCACTTTTAGCTTCATTCATCTGCTAGTTCACATTCAATTTCTGACTTTCTGCATGCTTATCAACTAATCCATTTTCCTTTGTTGTAAGGAAGCCCAGTCATAATAGTAAGCTGAAACAACGGCTTCCACTTTTGACACTGTTTTCCATGGGAAAAACATCCTGTCCACGGTCTCAAACAGGAAACATCCTAAGGTCTCTGACCACATGTAGTTTGAGACATTGATGCATGCACTTAATAAATCAATCCTTGTCTTCCTTCATTTTCAGGGAAGTGAACATCCTTAGGTTGTCCTTTGGATGTATATAATTGTTTAGATGCTTTAACTGCAGAAACAATTCTAGAAAACAAAAACAACTTTTTAGGAGTAAGTGGGTTCCAATATTCTTTTCAGACAGAAAGCGGGAAACGTTTTGCACAACAACTGAGAGAGAATCAATTGAGCTGGCATGATGTTGTTACTAAGGACACATGTACCCTTAATTCCTCTCTCCTAGGAAACACCCCAGGCTCATTGTATCATGAAGCTGTTCTGAAAACATTAAGACCTTTTTTCACAGGAATACCTCACCAGGTACCATGGCAGCCATGTCACACTGCAGACAGTGGAAAGGAAGATGTAGAAAGGGAGTGGGACAAGTTTCTTAATTTACAAATTACAAATGAATATAAAAAAAATAACCAGTGGTTGACATTTAAGCATAAATTAATTAGAGTAAACCAGATTTGAAAATCACATGTGAATGTCTTGTGCATGGCTGCTCAAATACCCATTTTGTCTTTATCACATTACACTACAGCTCTTGCCGCTTCTCACACAGGTCATAGCAGGCCACTTTCATGATACTGAAATGACAAATAAGGCCATCAGATCACTTGATCACACAAAAAATAAATAGTAAATAAAGACAATCATAAATTAAACATAAGATATGGAAAACAAAACATATTTCAAATAAAAATATATCATTAAATAGCTTTAGACATTACAATTTCTACAGTCATGTGATCTACAACATATACAAAATACTGCAATATCTTCATCCTTTATTGCTATATTTTATAATATTGTATTGTTGTTTAATGTGAAAATCTATATACCGTAATCTATCCACACAGATATTTAATAATCAATTTAAATGCTGATTATCCAAGTTTGTCAGTTTATAAACTCTTAGTAAAACAACAATAAGTGCATTTTTATATTTTTATTTCAGTTTTGATAACTGGTTTGTATTTACAAATTTTACATACAAAAAAAGGAAATAAATAAAAGTGAGCCTTTTCATGTCAAGAAAGAGAAAGGTTAACCAAAACAACTTAAATATTGTTTGAGATTATGTTAAAAGAATATGGTCAGCTATGGGTGTCAAACTTCACAGAACGAAACCACAGAGGTAATTAACATGTAAGTGCTCTGTTGATTCAAGAAACACACATATACACCACATGTAAGGTGCTGTTCAGTGCCCATGTGCTTGTACTAATAAATACAAGATTTGAAAGTGGTAAGGTTTATTCCTTGTCACAGCTCTAACCACTGCTTACATTATCCTATCTGAACCACCTTAAGTGGCTGAAACAACAAAAATACACAGTGGACTGAAGTGAAAGAAGGCAGGAAAAAGAAAAAGGTAACTTGATAATGCCACACATGTTGTTTCACCCCCTATAGGCAACTTCCTGCCTCTGAGGAATTCTGTGCTTCATGGGTGGCTGAAATCATATGCTTTTCTAGGTGTCATACATTAAAAGTACACTGAAGATTTGATTAGGTTTTAAACATTTTGACCCCACATGACTTACTGACAAATTCAACTGAAAGATTTAACTGATTCTGATTCGATTTTTTTAACTAGTTTACTATAAAACATACCTTTTACAAAGCCCTCTCAAGAATAAAGAAAGTGCTGCATGATAAGTGGGTTATCTATGGTTAACCTGAACAAGAAATGTCTGAATGATATTTTTAAGACATTAAAGTTCATGTTTGAAGGAAACTGGATAGAGCGAATGGTACAGACTTCAAGCACACTTTGACTTTAGTAGACTTCACAATGGAAATGTGTATATTTACAAAACAAATTCTTATTCACATAAAAAATATACAAGTTCTTCACATTAAAACTTTGAATCTTAAAAGCATTTTGCAAAGAGAAAAATGTGCATCCGTCCCCCACGCTGTCTTTCAGATCTCCAGACATGCACCACAGCCACCTGAAAGTTATGAGGTACTTTAAAAGACCAAGCCCCAACCTCCTAAAATGCCCTCTTAAAACGGGCCTGAAACATGATACACTATCAGGACATCACAGCTCTTTTACCGCCAAAACATTATGCATGCATGATTACATTTTCACACAGAGGTCAAAAACAAGACGATGCATCTATGCCTTAAATACATAACAGTTAAAGCTTCTGTGGAGATGGTTGAGTTCTTCCACTGGGAACTGAAACATTAATACCAATAAGCGTTCATGCCTTCAGATCATGCAAATCACTTTCCCTAATGCTGAGATGCTCTATTAAAACAGAACACAATGAAGTAAGCGGAGTCATTTGTTGCACACTTAAATTTCAGCTTTTGCTTTTTCAGTTTTGCATGTTGTTGTTGGTGGATTAATGAAAATGTTTTTGTGCTTTCATTAGTAGCTGTAGGGTTCCTGGTCACACCTTTTACTATGAAGGTTTTACAATGCTTTGCCTGCCATGTCAAAAGTTAAAAAGGCCCATAAATCCAAAAAGGCCATTGATATTTATCCCTTTCAGCCACTCACAAACATTCTTGATAGTTAACACACCTCTCACAGAATGTGTCTGGTGTAGTTTTGAAATGAAACACTTGGCTTAAATGTTAACCATGTCAAATGTTCCAAGGGGAAAATGAAGTTCTCCTTATCCTCCCACACAGGCATGATGGATGGTTGCTGGTTTGTTAGACTGATTAAAAAGCCATTTACAATGTTTACATTCTTCATGATACTCTGTGGACTTGTGTACTCCTTTACAGAAGCAGAAGAAACTGCTTCACGCTGATACGATGCTGACAAAATATGTCTCCGTGTCTATGCTGTCATTTTGAACAAATGGTATGTGATTAGTAGGTACTTTATCATCTTACAGCTGTTTCAGTGATGGACACTGACAAACTCACAATGTACAACGAAATTGAGTGATTAAACCACTATTTTGACTTTGTGAGAAGTTAAAAAGTCCCTCAGATAAATATGTTCTAAAAAGCCCCACCAGCTTGCTGTCCTGTATTGAAGAGAATAATGTTTTGTACATAGCATGTTGTATCAGGTCTCCTGAAAGGAGCTCATTCTCAATTGGCAGCATCAGGTTTCAAGCCAAAAGACTAGGGATCCTTTTGAAGTTCATACAAAAATAGGCCATGTTACCTTCCACAGGACAAGCAAATGCTCTTAGACCTTTGGTCTATAGAGCAAGATTAATAAATCATATTGCATGAAACGTGATGTGTTCAGAATAACAATGTCTACACTACCAATCAAAAGTTTGAAGGTCAGTATGATTTTGTTTTTGAACAATATTTTTACTGAGCAAGGATTAGCCAAACAAAAGTGGCAGTAAAGTTTGTGTTACAAAAGTGTTTGAATATTACAAAACAAAAGATTTATATTTGAAATAAAGCTTGTTCTTTCGAACTTTCTATTCTTCAGAGAATCCAGAAAAACTGTATTACGGTTTCCACAAAAACTCTACTGTTAATAATAAATAATTTTGTCAAATCATGATATTAGAATAAAAAATAAAACATTCAGCTTTCCATTACAGGAATAAATTAAATTTAAAATACATAAAAATAGAAAACATTAATTTTAAATTGTAATAATATTACTCAGTATTACTGTATTTTTGATTAAATAAAAGCAGCCTTGGTGAGCTTAAAAGGTTTCAAAAACATTAAGAAAAAAACCTATCTGACCTCAAACTTTTAAACATAAGTGTATATTCCCTCGAAAGCATGCAAATGTGTAATTAATTAAAATACATAAGTATAATTACACATAATAATATATAATACATAATCAAGTAAAATTAAATGCAAAATCTAATTCCAAAAAATCATCTTGATGGTCTCTATAAACTATTTGTTATTCCTCAAGGATTGTCCAGGATTCAGTTTCATTATTACATTAAAGAGATAGGGTGTTTAATACTAGTCTAGTCCTACTAGAAGTTAAAGGAGCCACAATTTAGTGCATTTGTACACCGCTAATCAAGCTCCACGCTTGTAATTTACACCAGATGAGAACTATTTCCTCTGACCATGGCTAAGATTCATCAGATTTTGGGTTTGTTAACCTTACATTTGCAGGCCCTGCATATAGTGAAACGTAATCTTAGCTGCAGCAACTTTATTGCCAAAAGCTTTGTTACAATATCTTGATTTCAATTAAGTAGGAGCATGGAAATGGATTAGTCAGGTCAGGTCTACTCTAGAATACACCACTTACATCGTTTTTGGAAAGGAAATGCATTGAATGGACAAAGGAGGGAAGACCTGTCCTCTAACTGCCAACACATTAGCTGCAATGCTTAATGATAGGAGAGAAGGATAACCTTTTCATTTGTTTATACTGGCCTAGATCACCACCTGGCTGTGAACTACATAAATATGTCATCCAGCCCAGATATGTTCAAGGTGACATGATGAAATATCTCCAGACCACTCATAGAAAAAACCCACAGACAGTTACATATACATGCCGACACACACTCACATGTGCCCAAAACAAATAGTGAGTTCTCAAGCTGAAAAGTCTTGTGTGGTGTTTAGAGAGCATTTGGATGGACATTGGACAGCTTGAATTTTTGGATGTTGAGATAATTGGAGTCAAAGGAAGAGATGCATTTTTTCAAAGTGAAATTAGCTTAAGCAGACAGAAGGACAGAGAAGAGCTTTATGAGAGAATGTTTTAAGACAAGAATGTCATGTCAGGGCTGTTTAACTACACTGATGGATAAAAGATACACAATTTCAACGGGTGAAAAATGGAGAAGTCTGAAAGAAATACACATGACTGCTCATGACAGACTTTGGTTTGGGTGTTTGGTTTATCTTGGAAAACATTCCATTGGTTGCTTTCTTAGAAACCCGATCCAGCTCCACCTTTATCTTCCAGAACCGGATATGTACACAGCATATGTCTCTCATTTATTCTGGCAAATAGGATTAGATAAATCGCTTTAAAAAAGCTTTTAAATAAATAAATATACCTGACATGTTTATCCTGGAATCTCTGGCCATGATGAATTAAAGTTCAAAATTACAGTTGCTCTTTGTCTATAAAAAAAAATAAAACACGTTTATCTTGTATTCTCTGCTTGTGATGATACTGCATGCCGTTTTTTAATATCATTTATTACATTATAATAGTTTTCTGTGTGAATACACATGGATTATCCTATTACACATCATTTATCCTTGAGTATCTGCATGTGATGATATCATATGCAAATCTTACAATATATTTGTGTAAGCAAATTTCTTTCTCCCTTTTATTAGGTTTTTCTTTAATTTGAAGAAAGATTTGCTTTCATGTGAATAAGAAAGCTTTTGTTCTTTTACAAACTCATGAATGTGAACTGAACTGTGCCGCCTCGGTTTACGTTGCACACCTGGAAGTGCTGTGGTCAGCAATGACATCTTTGAGAAAAGCGCTAGGGAGCAATGACCTCTGGTGTCTTGTTAACCAAGAGGGCAGCTTTCAATGCATGAGAACCACGGGGTGTTGACCTCAGGATAAAAGAGTCCAGCACGAAGCCATGTCACGGCTAATGAACGGAGATCTGAGAGATGTAGTAGACATTGCATAAATCTCCAACAAATCAGGCGACTTTGGTAGAGGCACATGTATATTTTCACAGTTAGGTATGAAGATAGCATAAATGTGCACCAACAAACATGGTCCAGCTGATGAAAACTTAAGTTAAACCTGTCACGGTTTTACGCTGCCTGAAGGAATACGGAGTCAAGGATAAACGGAATAAGGCTTTTAATATATCCAACACAGGGGATATCCAACATGGAGCACAGAGGTAGACACACGTAAGTAGCAAGTGAGCACAAGTGAGCTGCAAGTGAGAAATGAAGACCCGACCAAACAGAACTGAAGGACAAGGCTTATGTACAACAGGTAATTGGGGAAACACAGGTGGATGGAATCATTAAATTAACAGGGACATGGAACACATGAGGAAAATAGACACACCTGGGAACTAATCAAACTAGACACGGAAGACAGAAACTGGGTCACGGGCAAAAACACTTTAAATGAGTCCAGGTGTGTGACAGTACTCCCCCCTCCCGGTAGGTGCGTCCTCGCACCGTAGAAACAACAGAGGGAGGCGTGGGTGGGAACTTGGGAGGAGGTTCCGGTGGAGGACGGACTCCCAGGAGGGGGCCAGCAGACAGGGACCACAGAGGGAGGAGGCAGGGAGGAGACAGGAGCAGGAGGAGCCAGATGGTCCACCAGAGACCAGCCAGGACGGAGATCCAAGGTGGAGTCGACGGCGGGAGGAGCCATGGTGAAGGAAGGGTCGACGACACCAGGGGGCCGACAGGCGGAGACTGCACCGATGGGTGAGGAGCCCAAGATGGAGCAGCACAGCCGCAGAGCCAGGGTGACGACGAGGATCCGGAGGGCCTAGGTGGAGCTGAAGGCTCAGGCGACCAAGGTGGAGGCGGGGTCCCGGCAGACCGCTGTGGAGCCGGAGTGACCGAGGATGGAGGTGGAACCGGAGGGAAGGAGGAGCCTGACAGAGCCGGAAGGATGGAGTGACGAGGTGGAACCAGAGGAGTGGAGTCCCGAGGCGGCGGATGGTCGACGACTGACCAAGGTGGAGCCGGAGGGACGAGGGAGCCCGGTGGAGCAGGTGGGATGACAGGCCACGGTGGAGACGAGGGAGCTAAGAGCCAAGGCGGAGCCGCTGGGTCGAAGGACCGAGGAGGAGTCCAGGGCTCGGAGGCTGGAGGCGGAGACAGGGCCTTAACACGCCAAGGCGGAGCTGGAGACTGGCAGTCCAGCGGCGAACCACCGCGCCCCGATGGCGCGGACTGAGGGTGAGCTGCGGGACTGACTGGCACCAGCAGGGATGGCGAGGAACTGGCTGGTCTAGGAGGAGGAGAGAGGAGAAGGATGGGAGGAAGGACAGGAGGAAGGACAGGAGGATCAGGACTGGATGGAACCAGCGAAGGAGTAGAGGGACCAGCAGGTTTGGGAGGAGGCGGGAGAGGGAGGCTGGGAGGGAATACAGGAGACACAGAAGATTCAGGGCTGGGCGGAACCAGCGGTGAAACAGAAAAATCATGGCTGGGCGGAACCAGCGGAGACACAGAAGATTCAGAGCTGGGCGGAACCAGCGGAGACACAGAAGATTCAGAGCTGGGCGGAACCAGCGGAGACACAGAAGATTCAGAGCTGGGCGGAACCAGCGGAGACACAGAAGATTCAGAGCTGGGCGGAACCAGCGGAGAAACAGAAAATTCAGAGCTGGGCGGAACCAGCGGAGACACAGAAGATTCAGAGCTGGGCGGAGCCAGCGGAGAAACAGAAAACTCAGGGCTGGGCGTAACCAGCGGAGAAACAGGAAACTCAGGGCTGGGCGTAACCAGCGGAGAAACAGAAAACTCAGGGCTGGGCGTAACCAGCGGAGAAACAGAAAACTCAGGGCTGGGCGTAACCAGCGGAGAAACAGAAAACTCAGGGCTGGGCGTAACCAGCGGAGAAACAGAAAACTCAGGGCTGGGCGTAACCAGCGGAGAAACAGAAAACTCAGGGCTGGGCGTAACCAGCGGAGAAACAGAAAACTCAGGGCTGGGCGGAACCAGCGGAAATGGAGCAGAGGAAATGACTGGAGGAGGTAGGAGTGGGAGACTGAGAGGGTATACAGGGGAATCAGGGCTGGACGGAACCAGCGGGGAAACAGGAAAATTAGGGATTACCTCCATAGACCAGTCCATCAGATCCAGAGCTTGCACCTTATGACCTTCAGAGACTGTATACAGCTCACCCTCAGTCGCAGGAGTGTGGGCAGGGCTTTCCTCCACGCCCTCGATCTCCACGAGGACTCCCACGATGCACGGTGTTGCCGGCTCACACACCTGGTCAGTCGCGCTCTCGAGTTCCGGCTCCCTGTCAGTGGATGGCTCGGGCTCTGCGGCTGCGGTGGGCTCTGGCTCCGTGTAGCGAGTTGGTGGCTGGCTGGTCTCTGGGTCGGGAGTGGGGCTGGCGAGGTCCTCTATGGGGCAGACGGTGAGAGATGAGCCATTTCTCGCCAGAGTCCACTCCACGTATGCGGCGAAATCCTCCCGAGGACCATCTTCGGACGACAACGCTCTGCATTTGGAGTTCAGGCTGGTGTTGTAGAAGGTGCAGAGCGCGCCGTCCGGGTAGCTGGTGGCATTAGCTAATAGGAGAAACTGTCTGGTATGGTCCTCGAGAGAACGTCCTTCCTGCTTCAGCAGGAGGATGAGGAATTCGGGACGATAGAGGGGATCCATAGAAACACTAAGAAAAGAAAAGACTTTGATAACACAAAAACAAAACGGAGGGAAGAACACGCAGTTTTCTATTTTCTCTTATGCGGTCGGGTCTTCTGTCACGGTATTTACGCTGCCTGAAGGAATACGGAGTCAAGGATAAACGGAATAAGGCTTTTAATATATCCAACACAGGGGATATCCAACATGGAGCACAGAGGTAGACACACGTAAGTAGCAAGTGAGCACAAGTGAGCTGCAAGTGAGAAATGAAGACCCGACCAAACAGAACTGAAGGACAAGGCTTATGTACAACAGGTAATTGGGGAAACACAGGTGGATGGAATCATTAAATTAACAGGGACATGGAACACATGAGGAAAATAGACACACCTGGGAACTAATCAAACTAGACACGGAAGACAGAAACTGGGTCACGGGCAAAAACACTTTAAATGAGTCCAGGTGTGTGACAAAACCAGATGGCATGGTAAGTTTTTGTAAAAATAAGTGAGGTTAATTGTGCTCAACATCACTGAACACCTCATTAGAACTTAGATGTTATACACGTCTGAGTATGACAGCATGATCCACAGCTCCTCAATAATGCAGAGACTTCAGTCAGCCATTGTGAGCAACTCAGATTTCAGCAGACAAGGGTAAAGCAGCCTTGCATTTCTTGTTTCTGCAAATGATTTTTACAGTCATCATCCTAAATTTCTGTAGTTCAGTGCATATTATTTCTGCACCTCCAATTCTAATTAGCTTCACTGATCAATGATGCATGAAGAATTCTCTGTATCCTCATCCTTTTGCCATTCCCAACCGAACCACATTTTGTTAATAATTCCATGGAACATGCCATCTTTACGCTCTTCTTCCCAAAAAAAGTCAGTTCATAGTAATCAGAGAATGTCAAAAAAGACACAAACATCAAAAATAAAATGCTAATTCATAAAAGTATTAATTAAAACATCATAATAGACGTTCATTTGACCTGTACACTATACTCCAAAAATGTTTTAGTTATAAAATAGCTATGACATAACAAATTAAACATATCTGCATCCAGAAACTTTTTACTTTCTATTGCCGTTTTGGCTTAAACAACATGCCATTTTTGGATCTAGACACAGATGCAGGCTACATAAAAACTTTGGAGGTGAATATTTTTCTGCATTTAAAATTATACAATAAGGGCATGTGGGTTTGGAAAGACTTTAGGTGGGCAAATGACGACAGATTTATCTTTTTTTTTAATGAATAAGTCATGAAAATAGTGGTCTAAATCGATATAAATGTATTTATTATATTATAAAGAGCACACAAAAGACACAAGCCTAAGATGAAAAGGTCAATGAGTATCATGAGCAAGAGGTTAAAAAAGCACAGCAGACCCCATGAACAATCCGTCTTTTCACTTAATGTATACAGATAATCAGGAGGACAGAGAGGGAGGCAGGCTCATTCATCATCCCATCTGCTGATGGCTAATCACAGCCACTAACCCGTTCCTGCTGACTAAACACAGGCCTAGAAAAACACTGAAAGGATTCAAAGTACTGAAAGTACATATAGAGTGATGTTTAAAAAAAAGCTCTTGGAGGTGCTAAGTACCAATGCCCTTATGAACTTATTTACAGTTATACATCTTTCCAATACTTTTATCAAACCATACCTAAATCATTGCCAACAGAAAAACCAGGCGCCGTCTCCAGACAACAATAAAACAACTCTATGGTACCACCCTGACAATGAAACAAGGGACATCGGCTCCAGTGGCCAAGCTATTAACCCGGCTGGTGGACAAACTGGACAGGACATAACTCAGCACCATGGGCATCAGTGAATGGATAATAAATTGCAAAAGACACTGGGTCTTGGCTCACGTCACCACACCGGCCAACCTGACCTGAGGTCTTAACATTTTTTTTATATATATATATATATATATATGTGTGAGAGTGTGCTTCCAATTTCCGACTGAAAATGAAACAAATGAAGAAAAAAAAAACTGTGGGCTTTAGCTCCCTCTTCTCCCAGTCCCACAACTGTGTGGTCCTAGCACAAAAATGCCCTAGTTAAACTATACCCAATGTGTTAACATGCACCTTCATCGCTTGTGACAGCAAGAGCAAATGGCGGTTCTTACGATCTGCTTCGTGTTTGCAGTAGGCAAACCAGATGACTCCAAGAAGTAGCAACACCTGAGGCAACACAAGTCCACACTGTCACAAAAGGTCTGTCACCCCAACACATGACCAACGAAAACAATTTCATCCCCAATCAAAACACAATAATAACCAACATGCCACACCAAATCAAGATGCCCCATTTTATTGGTAGTTAACCACTTCGGCTGAAACTGAGCAGTGAGAATTGAGTCAGAGGGAGAGAGTGGGGTTACACAGCTCCACAGAAATCATATTTCCTGTCATCTGGAAATAATGCACTTATGTTGCACGCACACAGTTACGCCTAAAGCATGTTGAGGTCTCAAAGGGAATTGTTGGTCAGGTTAGGTTAAGAGGCTACCTTCTAGAGTGAACGGAAATTATGTGGGTTTTCTATTGTAGCTTGGGAAAAACAATCTGGGGACCTTTTTAGAAAGACAGATGAGGAAGAGGCATTCATAAGGACAGTGAAGTATGTGGATCTCCTATAGAGATCCGCTGGGGAAATGTCCATGAAGTACACCACTGAAGGTTATATTTTGATTTTCTATATTTTGATTTTCTAATCAAATCTGTCAACATTAGTAAGGATCTTTGAGATGATAAAAAATGAGAAATCATTTACAGATCTAGTTTAAAACACATGCCAAGTTCTAAGAAATGCATGTTGGTTTCATTTCTGACAACATTTATGTCATTTTGTACTTTGACTCAAAAACTGTCATATGGTGTAACCTTCATGTAAAATGTACTCATATATTTTCTGTATTTTTAAATGCAAATTAATCATTAACTTAAAAAAAGGTTTTCAAACATACTTTTTTTTTGATGAAACCATATGAATAAACTTTAGGGTTACTTCCATTTGACTTGAACAAAATGTGCCTTTTCACAAAATAGGGGAATTCTTTTTTTTTTTTACACATGACCTTGATACAGAGTAATAAGGGTCTATGGGGTCCTGTCTGTCTATCTATTTAAATATTTTTATTTATGTAGTTTTTTTAATGAATATATGTATTTATACAAATACAAATGTTCATATTTTAGTTATATTTTTTTTATAACTAAAGATCATGCCTTAAAAGATAACAACGTAATAGATCCGGACACAAGAAAAAAAAAGTGTCACAATAATTGTCAGGATCAGAAAAAAAAGTGTCAACCGTGCATGTCTCCTTATCCAGCATGGTCCAAAGTGTTCTTTACCAATTTTACCATGTCACTCGGCTACAAATGTAAAACCCCAATCCTTCCTTAGATTTCGCTCTCGTGGGACTCACTTCTGTAATGCAGTGGTTCTGATCAAGTTTAGTTAAATCTACAGAGTGAGCATGGGCTGTAGACAGAGCCTAGAGGATCCCCATCTCATACCGACCCTGTAAACAGCCAGATGTTGATCACTCACCGACTGCTCTGATGCTGAATCCTCGGGGCGACCTCAGCGCCCTGCGCATCCACGCTTCCCTCAACACCTCCAGGTTATTAGCATTGCCCTGGACGAGAAGCACGGAGTTCTCCAGCCATCCCTGGAAGGAAACTTCCGACACTGCTTTCACGAGTCTTTTATTCCAGAAGCTTCGCGAATTTTGCGATTTAAAGTCCGCAAACACATCCTGTCCGCTGCTGCTGCTCGCGCCGTGTTTGCGGTCCTCGTCCCAACAGAGAACAACAGCGAGCGACGCGCCTGACAGCTGGACCACGCGGTGCTGCACAGACATTTCTGCCTTTAAATTAATCTAATTATACTTGTAGTCTCAGAAATATGGTCTCATTGTCCTATCTGCTTAATCCAACGACTGTAGCGTGTCACATTCCTGGAGAGCAGGACGCCTCGACTAAGTTACATGTGTGTACTTTGGTGTCTACGCTCCCAAGGCAACCGCCGCTGCTGACGAACTGACGCAGGGGAGGCGCGCAGAAGCGCACCAATCAAAACGCTTCTTTAATCATATGGGCGTGTTCGCGTCTGGACTGCCATTGAAAAGAGTCTACAGTAAACAAACAGTGCAGGGAAACTAGGTGGTTAATGTTGCGCTTTATGCAGAGATTTTTTGTCTTTACACCCATAGACAGTTTACACCACAGCATCAAGTAGCCTAAGTGGGAAGATCAAACAATTTTGCTTCAGTTTCAGCTACAAACGAGCAACATATTATTCTATTCACCTTCCTTACATTTTATATTGGATATATTTTACAGCTATATATTTACACAAAAGACTTAAATATTTCCACAATTATTGGCCAAAAATGGCAGAGTATGCTTATATGGAGAAAGTTATGGGGAAACCTGCCATTAAACACACAATTATAGATTAGTGATTAAAATATAAACACAAAACAACTAAATAATTCATGAAATAGCAAAAATGTAAAAGATGACATAGAATATCAACCCAGTGCATTGATCTTACCAACATAGATAGTAATTTGTAACCATGAATTCTGAATAATTAATCTGAAATATAATGAATAATGTAACAATTTTCTATAAACAGACTGTTATTTTGAAACCCGTACAAATTCAATAAATAATTTCCACATATGAATTTCATATCAGATGGTTGAAATCAAACCTGAAGGACTAACATTTGACAGACGGATCAAAGGTGGCTGAAATGTATGTATGAAGAGTGAAGGTCTACCAGTGGAACTGGATATAGTGTTTCCTTGGTGTATGTAATGAATACATCCCCTCTTCCCACCATAAATCATGTTATAGGTAGACGTACATGACCGCACACTCTTTGGAAGTTTGCCATACAACTGATTTAAAGACCCCTGCCAGTCCTCACGTTCAATGAATAAGACTTTGTGTCTTCATGCATCTGTGTTTTAACATGAGTCAAAGCATCTGTCCTGAACACAACCACATCAGGATTACTCATTCTCTTTGTATATATCCAGTTTCTCCAAGGTCAGTTTGATGCAAAGCGTTTATGCTCCGACAAAGCAGAACCATAATCAACATACTGTTTTTAGAGAAAGCATACATTTTATAATGCATTTGGGATTTGAGTGTGTATATATGTGTATTCAACATATAAAGGATTTATTTACAAAAACAGATAAAATAGTTAAAAACAGAGCAATCTGTTTTTGCAAATTAACTCTTCGTATATTCCAAACACCAGAAGTTTTCAAATTCTGTCTTCACAGATTTTCTCATTATCTTTTCAGAAGGATTTTAGGTTTTAGTTAAGTTTAGATGTCCACAGTGGGGTGAAATGGAGTAAACTGCCACCACTGGAGCTAATGGCATGTTGAGTATTGTTGGTCTATTATTTAAAACACACACACACTTGAAACTCTTAGTATAGCCTTTAGTGCAATGTTATAAAATTTACAAATGGCAAAAAAAGTTCTTAGAGCCATATTTTGTCCATTTATTTGGCTTTGACAGGGATTTTCCTTTTTCAGACTGAAATATGAGTCCTTCATTACTGTTTCATTATGAGAGCACATATACCCTCCTGCAGTAAACCGGATCAAAGACACTCTTCACTGCTCCCTGTTAAAACTTTATGGTGCAAGCCGATGTATAAAAGGCAGTTAAGAATTCCATTAGACGTCAGAGAAAAATCAATGTAGAGTTTTTCATTAAAATTATAGGTTTTAACTGAGCAAAATGTATTTTGCACGTGTGTGTGTGATTTTCTGTAAATGAAAAAAAAACCCCGCTGATGTTATGTTTACTCTGTTGTTTGTAATTGACAGTAAACAGCCTAGTCTACAGGATCTGGGGCTGAATAAGCATTTTCAAAGTACATCTTATTATCGCTGTAGGTCAGTTATTTTAGTAATAAAAAAGACATTTTATGTGACACGTAAGACACTGACAAATTATACAATATAAATCAATATGCCAATTCTATTGTGATTTTATTACATTATATGGTAACACTTTATTTTTAATGTTTCACAGTTTTATTATACACTTAAGTACCGAGTAATATTAGTTAACTGCATCTACTTACTATATATGGTTAGAGTTAGGATTAGGGTTTGTCTTAGGGTTACCAGCATGTAATTATGCAAAATTTATTCAGCTCAGAGACTCCACAGATGTATGTGTTTTTCTGATACAGACCGTAGTAAAGTGCTGCACAAAACTCTTCCCAACTCTTGGGGCTGTGGGTTATCCAAACATATTCCCGAACATGGTGAAGTTCACAGTACAGTGAGAGTTTGAAGCCAAGCGCTAGAGTAATTGTAGGGTGTACAACAAGACAGGAACACACACAGGCTCCACTGCAGGTGCATCTAATAATATCTGTTATTAGGGGCGTACACAATGTATTGAATGTTTGCGATGATGAAAAAGGTATATCTCGTATCATGTAAGCCTCAGATTTCTGTGCCGTGTCATCTGTCACCTCATAACTAGCGTCCGGTCATTGACTTCCATTTGCTTTAATGAAGAATTGTTTTAAAATATAACTGCTGCAAGGAACTTCAGCCTTCCAAATGCCTTGTAAAATCCAACTTCAAAGGTAGCATGCATTAGAGGTTTCTTAGGTGATTGCAGGGATGTTAAAGGATTCCTGCTGCTTCCATTGACCCTGAACCAGGGTGACTCCATCCATGCAGGAACTGCCTCCCTTGGACTTCCTGTTCTGTGATAGTGCTTTACACATTGATGAGGGAGATATCCGGGTCAGTGCAGTGTAGGATTACACTAAAATGCACAGACGTCTTATGTAAACATTATGAGAGACTGCAGACATATTTTAATGCTGTTAGATGAGGTAGATAAAAATATATACAGGGCTTTGTTTCAAATCTTCACTGCATTTTAAGCTGACAAATCATACAGTAATACATTTAAAAGTTTCAAATCAGACATTTTTATTAAAAGTAATATGTCTATTTAGTGAGAACACAGCAAAGTAAGACATTTATAATGTTTAAAAATAAGCTATCTATTTCTTTTTAACTAATAATCTGGAAAACAATGCAGCAGAGTCTGCCCAAAAGTATTAACCAGAAAAACTTTTTTCAACATTGATAATAATAAAAGTGTTTCTTGAGCATCAAATCAGCATATTAGAATAATTTTTGAAGGATCATGTGACATTGAATGCTGGAGTAATGAATAAATTGCATTTTAAAATATATTCAAATAGAAAAGTTTATTCTAAATTGTTATAATATTTCACAGTATTATTGTTTTTAGTGTATTTTGATCAAATAACTGCAGCCTTGGTGAGCACAAGAGACTTTTGGTAATGTATATCTGAGGGTGAATCTTCATTGTTGATATTGGGTTTTTATTGTACAAAATGGCTTCCTTTGGACTGTTTAGACGGACAAATGGTCAGTGACGCTCAAAACTGGCCAAGCGACTATAGCAGGAAAGGATTTGTGTTTATGTTGTGTTCCTGTGTTTGTTTCCATTATTGCCTGGTGTATAAACTGAAACATACATGGTGGAAAAGTTATTGTAAATAACATGGCAGTTGGTTCCACAAAGTATGTTTTATCCAATATACTGTAACTCCTCACCATATTAAGGCATCAGACCATAATGTTTCATATAAAACATAGTACTTAAAATAATGAAATGAAATACTGTTACAAGGACAAGAAATCAAGGTACCTTAAAGTCCATGTCAGCCATGTAGACAACACAGAGGTGTGGTGTTCCCTCTGGGAGATGCCAAAGAGCCCGTCAAACACAAACGCACAGGCTTCTCGTACTGTAACCCAGTATTCCCTTGTCTTAGAGCCAGGAAAAAGGATAATTTCCTCAACAACTGCTCCACTTTGCTTGTCCCTGGGGTAGACCAGCTGACTAAGAACTGCGCACAAACACTGGAGAGCCTGGCAACTGATATAATGCCACGGGCATAGATGCCTTCAATGGTCAAAAGAGTTAAAGCATCATGGAAGAGAGCAGGTTTCATGTTTCTTTTACAGTTATGTGGAAGGTCATGTGAAGGAATTGAGGAGAAGACGATTCCTATCAGCGGTAGTCAAAGGTGGGTTGCACAAGGTATGGGAATATTGTATTCACCACGACAGAAATATTAAGAAAGAGTATTATAACTTGTATTTACATATCTCTCACGTGACGCAGCACAAGTGCGTTGTATTCATAAATTGCATCAGCATTCCCTGCAGCACTTTTGTCCTTTTTAATGGTCATGTCCATTTATGAATTAATGGCTTCACAAGTCATTTTTAAATGAATCATTCAAAAAGGTGCGAACAAATATATCACTGAAGGAATTCACAGAGTTGGCTACTGAATCCAAAAATTATATCTCTGAATTATTATTTCAATATAGCCATTAGAATGGTCTTTTGTGTATTTTTTTTTACCCTTATGAATAAACATGCAATGATATTGATAAGCAGGCATACCGAATGTAAAATTATGATGACAGAAAATTCTTGTTTTTAATTTTGAAAGCTAAAGATATAGACAGAACTATTAGACTATATTAGTCACTTTGCTCATTTTAGGTTTAAAAGGATATTTAAGCTACAGAATAAACACTGTTTAAAAAATTGGGGCTAGCAAAACTTAAAAAATGTTTTCCAAAAATTATTTTATGTTCACCAAGACTGCATTTGTTACAAAGCAAATACAGTAAAAAAATAAATAAATAATAATAATAATTATATTGTCAAATATTATTACAATTAAAAATAACCATTTTGTATTTTTAAATTTATTTTATGCATTGATTTATTCATGTGATGCATTACTCCAGTCTTCAGTGTCACATGATCCTTCAGAAATCATTTTAATATACTGCTTAGCTGTTCAAAAAACATTTCTTATTATTATCAATGTAAAAAAAATGTTGTGCAGCTTAATATTGTTCGTGGAAACCGTGATACAATATTCTTCATGATTCCTGGAAAAATAGACAGTTCAGAAGAGCAACATTTATTTGAAATAGAAATTATTTAAGTCGTTAGTGTCACTTTGATCAAGTAAATGCCTCTGTGCTGAATAAAAGTACTCATTTATTTCCTGAAAAGTATTGTACATGTCTGCAAACGCTATTCGTAGACTTCCTCCTTTGGAATTTCTAAGGCCACAAAGTCAATTCTATTTTAAGGCAAGCAAATAATAACAAAAACAGAGAAGCACGACATGTTATGAAAAGCTATCACAAGTCTCCAGAGACCACATTCCATTGATAATTACACCTTAGCACAAGTGACTTGTTGAAGGTGGTGAGACTCTGAGCAGCAGGAGCAATGAAAAGAGTGTGAGGAGGAGGAGGAGCAGAGGGGCTCGTACAAAGTGTGGGGTCTTCTGAAACAAAGCTATGTGTGAAAACAGGGGGAGGGGAAGGCGAATGTCAGCACAGACCCACACAGCTCAGACAGAGATGAGGGGATAATGGGTCTGACCCCAGACAAAGGCGAACCGTTAGCCTCTATATGCCACCCAGGGACTGCAGACAACAGGAACCTTCCAGAAACAAAAGGAGAAATAGTGAAACATCGGACGATCAACACCTTCCCTGATCATTTAAATGCACAGGACAACATTTGTTAAGAAAGTCGCTGTTATGTCCTGAAAAGAGGAAAATCAGAAGACCTCTCTGTTTAGAGGCGGTTGCTAGATGAGGGGAGAGTCGTAACACAATCTCTCCTCAAATTCTGCTATAACAGATGCAACCAAACTCTCCACCCAGAAAAGAAAAAGCACTGCAGCTTGAATTCAAATAAGCTGATTGTTCGTGGGTCTGGTGTGAGAGAGTTGGCCAGCCATCTGAAGGAAAGAGAAGCTGATTGTCCCAGGACTCTCTAGTGTGTGAGTGTTACTGCAGGGGGAAGGTAGGGGCACAAAGGCCCTCTGTCTCAGGGAAGGAGTGGGTTTACCTGCACCGGCTCTTGACTTCACAACACCACAGCTGGCCTGCCGAGTGACATCGGGTCAGATACAGCATCTTTTCAGTGTTGCAGTGCAGTGTGGAGCTCATAAGAGATGGACTATTAACCTGTGTGACTGGTCCTCATGTTCTAATGGTTTTTGAAATCGCATGTCATGCAGTGTGAGGTTTTAGATCATGTTTGTTGTTAAAGTGTTGGTAGAGAGGCCCTCTGTAGAGTTATTCACAAAAATGGTATTTTGTCAAATAAAATTCACCCCCCAAAAATTGGCTGAAAATTCACTCATCCTCAAGATGAGTTTGTTTCTCCACTTGAACAGATTTGGAGAAATTTAGCATTACATCACTTGCTCACCCAACGGATCTTCTGCAGTGAATGGGTGCCGTCAGAATGAGGGTCTAAACAGATGGTCTGTTTAGATGTTTTTAACCTCAAACCATCGCTTCCGGTTTCAATAATATTGCTTTCTCTGGTGACAAATCTCGTCTGAAACATGAGAGAAATATGCACAGACCAAGCATCATTAACAAGCAAAAACAGACCAAAACTGTTCTAAACAAATATGTTGGAGGATTTTGATGTGAGAGCACAACAGGGACTTCACAGAAGTAAGTGTTAGTTTGGACTCATATTCTGACGGCACCCATTCACTGCAGAGAATCAGTTGGCGAACAAGTGATGTAATGCTATATTCAAAAATTTTTCATTTATTTTCCCCATGAACTATCGAATTAATGTACAGTTACATTTACTGTTGTTCTGTGAATTTTCATGGGCAAAATACAGTCATTTTAATCAGAATCTTTGCAATCTGGAACTTTATGCAAGGGGCAAAGAATTTCCCCAGCAGATTTTGCAAAAGGACCAAGTTGGTCACACAAATTTCCAACAATGACCAACAGAAACTACTTGGTTTGAAAGTGACTTCTGCGTGGGCAGTGTTTCAAATATTTCTACATGACTGACAATAGACAATGGAGCTTTTTGCCAACAAATTTTCTCCAAAATGTTGCTAATGTGACCACCCTTTACACTGTTGACCTAAATGGACATGTTTTGATTTGCTGGATCTTATCATTCCCATTCAATAGCTCATTGTGGTCATCAAGTTCTATACAGAGTTTTTTATAGAGCACCGACTCCTGCCCCTTAGACTGTTCGGTTGTAGTCCACTGTTTAGGTTTGCGCTTAGGTCTTGACCAAAACGAGTCTACTTTTTTTTTTTTTCATGACACTCCTATTCATTTTTAAATGCAAAAAAAATACATTCTGTGTGAAAAGTGTTTTATGTCTAAATAGATATAAAACATACTAAACTAAGGTTGCTTCTGAAATCACATACTCCAAATAAGTCTTTTGAATAAGTAATTATTTTGCAACTGTTTGACAAAAGTTTGTTCTATAAAGTATGCATGTAGGTAGTATTTAATCTGAATATAAAGCATTCATTGTTATGTTACCTACAATGTCAAAACTCATCTCCTGTGACCTCTTTCAGACTTTTTATATTTGCTTACTATACATTCATCACCTTTTACATTTTTAGGATGAGCAATGCAGCAACAAGAAGAAACAGCCTTTTACAAACATTTTTACACTAAAATAGATCTTTTAACATCTGTCCTTTAAGAAATACAGATTGTCAGTCTTGTAAATCAGCATAACGCTGATCCATTTCATGTCTTCACCCGCTGCTACTACAGTGCTGATACAGAAATACATAAATTCACCCTATTCAGAGAAAATCATCCTGCATTCAGACTAAAATCATTGAAACAGTTTACACTGTTACAAGAAATTCAAGAAAGTCGGTGACAAGAGGAAAATTTGTTTATTAAATCCATTGCTTGTTTTTCTCCATAAAAAGTGCATGCACAATCCCTCCGGATCAAACTAATGTTGCCATCTTCTGGGAAAACATGGCATTGCAAAGTTCCCAAAACCCCTGTCAATTCAAAACAATTTGGACAATTCTAAATTTAACTAAATGAAATGTTTAAAATGATGCACTTTTATTTATTTACTTTTACCAGGACAACCACAGTACATCCAGAATAGAAAAATAATATGCACTTGGCTGCCTTCCTTGGCCTCATTTTTATCAGGTTTGGCTCTTTTCCACTCAGAAGAAACCACCCACTGTAATCATTCTCATCTTTAGTGGGCCAACAACAGGAAAAACATAATAAAAAAAAGGAATTCACTCCCTTCCAAACAATTCCAGCTAACTTCAAGCAAAACAAACTACTGAAACACACAGTATTCGACTCACACATTACAATCAGTCTGATATGAAGTACCCAGGACTCTGAATAGACATGACCTCAGTCAGATCACGCCTGTGCATCTTTAACAGGGCCACTGCCTTGGTTTTGTTTGAAATGACAAAGAACACGGCCCCAGCCACACAAAGCTACCCTGGTAGGAGTATACAGAAATCACAGAACAAAACATCAAATACAAAAAATAAGTCTGCAAGAATATCATTCAGGAATCAAGCTGATATGCATGCGCTAATTTAGATGCATGCTCAGATGTGACCAAAACAAACAAAAGAATAGAACAAAACATGGTTTTTGATCACTGTTTGTCATGGAACAATGAAAGATATCAGAAAGCAGCTTCACATAGGTCCTAATAAAATCCTAATAGCTGTTTCTAACATTTGATTTAACATAAATAACACTTTTATTGCTAAATAAACTCTGCTAATAAGTCACGCACTGGCACAAGTCATGTATTATTTCAACAATGAAATATGCTGATATAGCAACACACGTTAAAATTACTAGCAACTTCTGAAAATAAAAAAGCTTAAATGGATTATTAACCAAAACGTTTACACAAATCAAACAAAACATTTAAACTTGAACTTGTTAAGTGTATTAATTTGATTCTGAAGAATTATTTTTCAAAATCAAAGAATTAGTTTCAAATATAGAATTATGAGGAAAAGTAAGTTTACCTCCACGGTCATTAAAACTGTACACAGAAACCCCAAAAGATCAAAATTAAATTAGTCTTAGAATTGTGTTAGTTTTAAGCTTATTTACACATTTGAAGAGATATTTGACGTGGATAAGCGGGAGAAGGATGTTCACTCATCTGAGCCATTAGCTTGAGGTTTTTGCTCACTGACGTCATCTGAAGGATCACCCTGCATTAAAAACAATACACTTATTATACACTTTATGTACCGTATTATCCGGACTATAAGTCACACTTTTTTTTCATAGTTTGGCTGGTCCTGCGACTTATAGTAAGGTACGACTTATTTATCAAAATTAATTTGACATGAACCAAGAGAAAACATTACCGTGTACAGCCACCAGAGGGCGCTCTATGCTGCTCAGTTCTCCTGTAGTCTACACTGAGCAGCACAGAGCTCCCCTCGCAGCTGGAGACGGTAATGTTTTCTCTTGGTTCTAAATAAATGCGACTTATATGTTTTTTCCTGGTCATGACGTATTTTTGGACTGATGCGACTTATACCTAGGTGCGACTTATAGTCCAGAAAAATACGGTAAACCATATTCTAACAGCTTCTTGAGCCCTGGTCACACAGTGATAAAACAAATAAAGTCTCATACGTGTGATAAAACTCCTTGCAGCTCCTTCATGAGGGTGTCCAGGCTGGACACTGTGCTGTGGAGCTGTTGTTCGTAGCAGCCTTTCTGCTGGGCTGAAGCTCTCAGGTTGTTCTCCGTCTCTCTGAGATTGTTCTTCACCTCCTCCAGCTCTCTCTGAAGACTGTGGTTTGTTGCTTCTAGCTCGACTATATGCTTTGAGTCCTCCTCTACAAAACAGATAGTTTTGATTAGCGATTGAATTGAATTGAGGGTAGAAAAATGTATGCTGATGAATTGTGACTTTCAAAAACAATCAGCTGAATTTACAAAATCACTGAAATCCGAATTCAAATATACAATGAAAACGAGACAAACGAGGTTGTTACCCATTTTAATGTCCTGCTGCATGAGCTTCTGCTCAATTTCCTCTCGGGTTTTCCCGCTCTTCTCCAGCTTCTGCATCATGCTTTCCACATCCACCATGGCTCCCCTGTAGACGATCAGGCTAGACGACTCTCCGCTGTCCTCTGATTCCCGCTTGATCTTCAGACTGGGAAGCAGGCTTTGGTTACCTGTAGGGTACACACAGAGTGATTCAGTCCACTGTAACGTCACGGACTGTACTCTAGTGTTACGAACAAGCCTCTCAGATCCAGCCATCACTCTCTTTGCACACCTAAAAGGTTGTCTATCAGAGCATCAGAGGGCAGCGTGGGGCTAGGCTCGTCCTTGGGTCTGTCCGTTAGCTTTCGATAATGGAAGGACTCTCTAATCAATGGTTTGTTTAACAATTTCTTCACCTGAAAACAAACAAGATATGTCAGTCTGTTAGAAATATGCTATACAGCTTGCAACTAAGAAATTACAGTTAACACATTGTGTCCCGATCGAGCAAGATGCAACTAAAAGGTCAAGCAACAAATATCATTGCTTATATTTTCTCATTATTTATAACTATTATTGACCAATTAAGTATATATCTTTAAATGTAATAAATTAAATATTAATATATATATTAACAATAATACATATAATTACAGACTTTAATATTTAAACAATAATAGCAAATAAATCTCATCATCATCATCATCATCACAAAAACATTAATATTTATTTTATTTTTAACAAATACAATTATTAAATAGTTACATTCAAAATAATAATTAGTAGTAGTAGTACTTTAGTCAACTTTGAACATTTATATAATCATCATCATTATTAATATTAGTATGGTGATAATAAACATTCATATTTATTATTATTGATTTTATTATTTACATAACTGGTATTTCATCAAATTCGTACAACTTTAAATGCATTATTAACTAATATTAACATTATATCAGATAATAAATTTAAAAAATAATTATAATAATTATTATATTTACTATAACACATTTATATTATCATTGTAGTATATAATAGTTAAATATATATTTTTATATAACAAAGAGAAAATAAAGGAAAATTTCCCTAATAAAAAAAAAAAAAAAAACACTAACACTAGCTTCTCTATTCTTTTTGAATTCTATTTATTTTATTTTTATTATACAATAATAATAAAAAACCTTGCTACATATACTGCGTTTTTAACTGAGACTTGTTATAGCACTTGTGTATCATTGCTCTTTTGTTGATTTTGATTGCTTCCATTGTCCTCATTTGTAAGTTGCTTTGGATAAAAGTGTCTGCTAAATGCCTAAATGTGAATTCATGGTGCTTAAACCTTCCCAAGAAAGAACTAAACACACAGCACTGCACAGAAGCAGCACCTGAGCTCTGGAGAGATGCAAGCCCAGCGTGTACATGATCTCCTCCAAGTCCTTCTCCAGCAGGTAGCCACAGTGACTCTGGTCGAAGTACACAAAGGCCATCAGCAGATCCTTGTTAAACGTCACCATCTGCTTTTTCTTCTCATCCTACAGACAGATGGAAAAAATAAAGCATGTCATTCCTCTCACTATCAGAATCCTTTTGTGTTGTCAAAGGAGATCTGTTGTTGACTCACTTTATCTTTAGATGACCTCTCTTTGGACTTCCGTTCATCTCGTCGGTCGTCTCTTCTGTCTCTGCCATTTGAGTCTTCATCATCTTTATCTGAGGAGCACAAAGGATCAGTTTCTGGACCAAAGAATCAAAACTGATCAGAAGTGTGCTGGAGGATCCAGGTGCAAACAGTGTGACCCCTACCATCATCTTCATAGTCGTCTGCGTCTTCTGCCTCCAGTGGGTCATATTCATCTGCATTGTTGTTGCTGCTGCCGTCTTCATTATCATCATCATCTTTGGATTCTTCTCTCTTAATACCCCTCTCCTTCTCCTCATCCTTTACCCAGGAATATATGAAATATCCATATTTAAAAAAAGCTTTAAAAATGCATACATTTGAACAAATCACAATGCTTTTAATGCATTTAACCAGACATAAATCAAAGAATCAATCCAAACATGGTGCCCACACTTTCTGACCAATCAGTGTGATTCTTTTCCAGGTTTTCATGATGCCAAATAAATGTTTTAATGAAAAAAAGAAAAAAAAAGATCAATATTTGCTATGGAAATGTCCATAACTTTTTAAGCTTTTAATAATTTCCATGACTCTTCCAGGGCACATAATTAGTGTGTTGATGCAGGCAATACATTTTTGGCCATTTATATTTAATGTGTTAAAAATATTTTACACCGTTAACACAGGGACAGGACTAGGGACGACAACCCCACTCACAACTGCTGATTCGGTCTCAGTTTTCCTGACAAAAATGTGTGTTTAAGTCATTTAAGAACATGTCTTTGAAATGCAGTAGTTTTCCAAACTGTCTTGGGGCAGCCCCAGTCTCCCTCATCTAACACACCCAGTTCAACTCATAACTGAGATTTTCAGACCTGAGTGGGTCAGAAAATGTAAAAAGTTAATGAGAAAATAAGATGCGTGTCAGATCTGCATCACGTTCAGCAGTGGCAGCTCTTAAGAGTAATAAAAAACCTAATAACCAAGCTGCTGTGATGTCCGTTAATCAACGGAAAAAAAGAAAAGAGGAGATCAATCACTTTTTTTAGCTTTAAGATTTCATCTACAGTATATTTAATTTAAAATGTTGTATTTGATAACTTTGATAACTGTCAATTAAACTGTAATGTTAAATGGCTATAGTCGATGTGTAAATATCAGGAGAAAAAACTTTTTCCTAGAGACATCAGTAGTATTGGTATCCGTGATACGAACCTTCAGTCATAAAAATGATGCACAAATGATTAAACAAATATTAAAAATATACTATCTTTACACTGTTTCTACATTGAGGACTGAATGTGAAATTATTGCAATTAAAACAATTATAAAATTCTGGACGTTAGGTGGAATTCATCGCGATTCATTTAAGAAAAAATATGCTATCAATTAGTGACTTATTTATTCGACTGACAGCACCATATTGAGTGAAACTCTTTTGAAGTATTTCCCCCACCTTCCTCTTCTCATCCTCCTCTCTCATTCTCTTTATGGCTGGCTCTCCATTTTCTCCTTCTTTCTCCTTCTTTACGTCCCTCCTTTCTGCCTCTTTTTTAGCTTTCTCTCTCTTATCTTTCCTCTCATCCTTGCTGGGAAGAGAAGCCAGTGCTTTGTAGATCCTGTAGCCGAAGTCTCGTTGAAGCATCTCATTGAATAATTCAGCAAACAAAGACACCTGAAACAGACACCAATTTATCATCACTGGAAAAATGCTATAGGTTTTATTAATATTTATTGAATTTCTGATTTAGTATTGAATTTTGTTTTTGTACTTAAAGCTACACTCCTTAACTTTTTCAGGGCTCAAAATTTCCAAAATTAATAGAATAAGCAAGTACATCATGAATTCATTTTCCAAACCGTGTTTTTGGCTTGTCCTGAATCACTACGGTACACCAATAAGAAGCGTCTATATTCAGACTATTTCAGCACTTCTGTGATTCATTATTTACATAAACAGAGAGAAGTAGCTGCAATGCTCTTCCACAAGACACACGCAGTTCTGTTTATTAACTGCTAGAGCACCAAAAGTTACGGACTACAGGTTTAATATTTGTTTATTTTAATCTTCAAGTTAAATGTTTAGTAATTTTGTGGGTGTGTTTTTTTTTTTTACCCATTTTTATTTCAGTTTTCTTTATTAGTTATTTTACTACATACAGGTGCTGGTCATATAATTAGAATATAATCAAAAAGTTTATTTATTTCACTAATTCCATTCAAAACATGAAACGTATATATTATATTCATTCATTACACACAGACTGATATATTTCAAATGTTTATTTCTTTTAATTTTGATGTTTATAACTGAAAACTAAGGAAAATCCGAAATTCAGTATCTCAGAAAATTAGAATATTGTGAAAAGATTCAATATTGAAGACACCTGTTGCCACACTCATTAATTAACTCAAAGCACCTGCAAATGCCTTTAAATGGACTCTCAGTCTTGTTCTGCAGCTAATCAATCATGGGGAAGACTGCTGACTTGACAGTTGTCCAAAAGACGCCCATTGACACCTTGCACAAGAAGGATAAGACACAAAAGGTCATTGCAAAAGTGGCCGGCTGTTCACAGAGCTCTGTGTCCAAGCACATTAATAGAGAAGCGAAGGGAAGGAAAAGATGTGGTCGAAAAAAGTGTATAAGCAATAGGGATAACCACACCCCGGAGAGGACTGTGAAACAAAACCCATAAAAAAATGTGGGGGAGACTCCAGAGTGGACTGCAGCTGGAGTCAGTGCTTCATGAACCATTGCGCACAGACGTATGAAAGACATGGGTTTCAGCTGTCACATTACTTGTGTCAAGCCACTCTGGAACAACAGACAGTGTCAGAAGCGTCTCGCTTCAAAAAGGACTGGACTGCTGCTGAGTGGTCCAAAGTTATGTTCTCTGATGAAAGTACATTTTGCATTTCCTTTGGAAATCAGGGTCCTAGAGTCTGGAGGAAGAGAGGAGAGGCACACAATCCACGTTGTTTGAGGTCCAGTGTAAAGTTTCCACAGTCAGTGATGGTTTGGGGTGCAATGTCATCTGCTGATGTTGGTCCACTGTGTTTTCTGAGGTCAAAGGTCAACGCAGCCGTATACCAGGAAGTTTTAGAGCACTTCATGCTTCCTGCTGCTGACCAACATTATGGAGATGCAGATTTAATTTTCCAACAGGACTTGTCCCCTGCACACAGTGCCAAAGCTTCCAGTACCTGGTTTAAGGTCCATGGTATCCCTGTTCTTAACTGGCCAGCAAACTTGCCTGACCGTAAACTTGCTGCAGTAATTCAGCCAAAAGGAGTACCAACTAAGAATTGAGTGATGTACATGCTCATACTTTTCATGTTCATACTTTTTTAGTTGGCCAAGATTTCTAAAAATCCTTTCTTTGTATTGGTTTTAAGTTATATTCTAATTTTCTGAGATACTGAACTTTGGATTTTCCTTAGTTGTCAGTTAAAATCATCAAAATTAAAAGAAATAAACATTTGAAATATATCAGTCTGTGTGTGATGAATGAATATAATATACAAGTTTAATTTTTTGAATGGAATTAGTGAAATCAACTTTTTGATGATATTCTAATTATATGACCAGCACCTGTATAGTTAAACTAAATGAAAATGAGAAACACTGACATAGTAACTGTTTTTCTTTAATATATTTTTTAAAGTATTTAATGTTTTGTGAATTAATATTATTTGAATATTTTTTGAACAATTAATATTATTTGAATGTCAAGTCCCTCCTTTCAGATTATAGGTGAATTATTAATTTGAAAAATCTTGTTATTTTACCTCTCTGCAGTAATGCTCACCTCAAAGGAGTGCTCTTTATTATCCTCCAGTCTGTAGTCCAGCAGCACACTCAAGGACATGATGCTGCAGTCGAATTTGCCGTTCTTGGCAGCCCAGTTGGGATGGACAATAATGGTGGGCTCATCTGGCAGAACATAACGTCTCTCCCTGCGCTGGCGTTCCTGCTCCTCCTGCCGCTTTCGTTCCTCTTCCTGAAGGGAAGATTTTTTTCCATGTTAGTATGCAATTTATCAGACAGATCAGGATCCTCTGATCTTTCCTCACCTCTCGGTCATCCTCCGGTCTGCAGCACTCATCCTCCTCCACACTCGGAGGTTCAGGCTTCTCCGGCTCCTTTGACTCCTCCACCTGCTCCTCCACCTTCAGCTGTTTGGTGAGGCGAGCAATCAGCTGAGACTTCAGCCCTTTAGAGCTAAGTGAACGGCTCTCCAACTCCTTACGCAAGTCATTGACCTGTGTGCAAATTCATTTCATCAGCCCTTTGAACGCTCCATGCTTTGTTCTCCAGTGCATTTCTATGACTACTCCAGTGTTTTTTTAAAACAATTTTATACAGATATGCTATGTACTCAACTCTTTGAAACTATGATTAAACGTAACAGTGCACGAATGTCCTAAACAACTATTAATGGACAGATTGATGTAAACACTGTTCTGCAAGCAATTAAAAGAGGAGAAAACTTTTACAAATTTGCAATGTTTAATGAACTAAAAACTGTGAAATATTAATCACAATTAAACAATTTTTTTTAGTGTCACATGATCTTTCAGAAATCATTCCAAAATGATGATTTAATTCACACAATATTGCCTATCATCAATGTCAAAAACAGTTGTGCTTCTTAACACTTTTTGTGTTAAAGGTGCCATATGCAAAAATTGAGGTAAAAATATCCAAAAAATTACCTACACGCATCAAAAGAATGAGAAGAAATAAGGGCGATGATATCATTAAAAAAATGTCAAGTTATAGTGCTGCAGAGATATCAACCTTAATTAGCATTAGCATTACTAGCCCCGGCCCGACAGGTGTCGTAATACCAGTTTCGGCCATTGGAGGCGGTATGCTGGCAACATGACTACCAGCCAACCTGCAATACACGAATAACTCGCACGGCTTGTGGGTGTACCTGAACCTGATGTCAATCATGTGGAAAGAACAGCCCACTATATCATTTCAGTTCAGGGAAGAGAGAGAAAGGATGGCTCAAGCCCTTGGCAAGAGACCACCACCGCGCTCGGAATCACAAATAAAATCCGATAAGAAAAGGAGCCGAACCAGAGTAAACATCAGCACTTCTTTCAATCACTGGAGACAACTGATGGACCTGAAAGAAATGAGGTTCGTCTCCGAACTTGCAACATTTCTTTTGGATTGGTAAGTTAGATGCTGTTAGTATTTCGCTAGAAGTTTGTGTATTTGTTTTCGGGAAGTTATAACATAGAAATGTATAGAAGGCTGTTCGATAAACGTGCTAATGTTAGCGATGGCTAACCGTAGCTGCGTTTGATAATTAGCTAGCTATAACTTACCCATTTTTTTATATCATAACTAACCTGCTCTGTCTAGTCTGTTTGTCTCCGTGTCCTCTTTGCTTCGTGGTTTTTCTGTGCGTGAGAAAAGTGATGTGTGGCGTGAAAGTGTGTGAAAAGAGTCAATTGCGTGTGTCTCACGGTGAATGCTTGAGAGTTGGCAGCTCTGGTTACGTTGGTTGACGCTAGCTTGGTCAACATCAGCTGTCTGATGTTGACCAATGATGTTGACAGAATGCTGTCTGTCAAATTAATTTAATTCAAATAATGTGTATATACAACTCAAAATGTAATATAAACAAAATGAATAGGAACATATTCACTGGTAAAGGTGAAGGGGAGTAGCTTGAAGATGTCATGTTTCAGAATAACTTGACATCACCCAACATTCCTCTGGAGGCAAAACGTCCTCTTAGGCTTCGGCTATGGCTGTAGGGTTGTTGTGAAGGTAGGGGCGGAGCATAGAGACTATGCCGTTTCTCGTTTGTTACTCTAGAGTAGACCAATTCATACTGCCCCCATCTGGTATGGAATGTGGAGTATGACTTGATTTTTTTGCCAGACATGACAGATGGCACCTTTAACTGTGATTCTTTGTTTTAGGATTCTTTGCTGAGTTTAAAGGAGCAGCATTTAGTTTACTTAGTTGTAATAATGTAAAAGTCCCATTTGATAAAGTTAATGTATTCTTGATTTGTAATAAATAATATTTGAATTCCAAATATGACTACTGGATGGTGATGTATTTTGTTCAAGGTGGTCTATATTTATGTCCCAAAAATTATTTTAACCATGAAGTGTCTATAAAAAAATTGTCCAAAATAAAGTTTTGAGAGATTGTGACTAAACTAAAAAACTATTGGTTATTATATGCCTAAGCATATAATAGGTTCATAAAGAATGTAAAGACCCCATCAAAACAGTTCAGTTTGCTTGTGGGAATCTCACCTTCATGGATTTCGGATCAAGCTTAGACCAGTGAGTCGGTGTCGTGACTTCCTTTGAATCATCTTCATCCTTATCCTCCTCCTCCTATGCACATTATTTGAAAGAGAGAGGAAGAGAAAAAAGAAAACGACATGTTAACACACCACTCTCAGACAGAAAGATGTTTTCTGAAACAAAAGTTGATCCGTGCAAGAAGCAAGGTCACAACTGTCTCTCATTGTCTCCTCCTACTGAGCTCTTGACTGGGTAAAAAAAATAATCCACTGCTAGGATACACGGAAGCTCTCTAGCTTTCAGAAACAGATCCATATCCCACTCATCAGCCAATCAACAGTTCTGTGGAATACAAAAAGATAATCAATGGTTCAAAAGATGGACATGGGACAGATGCACTCTGAGAAGGTCCCCAAACCCTACATCTATGTTTACTGCTGCCTTTTTTGGGCCCACATATACTCTTTTTAGCTCGTTTTCTTTAAAACCTAGCCAGAACTGTCCTCCCTGGAAAAATCACATCCACAAAGGGTCTAGGCACAGTCCAATCAGAGAACAGCGTAAAAAATAAATAGAAATATAAAATAAAATAAAAAAACATACAAGAGACAGAACTCGGAGAGAGTTCGGCAGATACTGAACAGGAAAACAAAACACACACAAACATCATAAACACAACTGGCTCTTCAGATTCCAGCAGTCATTTTCTAAATTGGTCTCATTGGTCCATGTGTCAGATTTTAAAGGGGGGGGTGAAATGCTCGTTTTCACTCAATATCCTGTTAATCTTGAGCACCTATAGAGTAGTACTGCATCCTTCATAACTCCAAAAAGTCTTTAGTTTTATTATATTCATAAGAGAAAGATAGTCTGTACCGATTTTTCCCGGAAAAACACGAGCGGCTGGAGGCGTGGCATGTGGGCGGAGCTAAAGAATCACGACACATGTAGGCTTTTGCGTTGAGAGCGTTTGGAAGCTCTGACATTACCGTGAGGAAAAAAACATCCAAAACAAACCATGGCTTACAGTCAGATTCAGCCAGAATTCAGAATCAGATCCCAAGGCTGAAACTGAACGAGAGCAGCAGCAGCAACGACTCGCTCCGAGCGGGGCTCGAACCCGGGTCTCCGGCATGGGAGGGGACGCACTAACAAGGAGGCAGAGATATTTGAAGCAGTTTTACTCACCGCCTGCAGTTCCAACACACGATCGTGACCCTTTTTCGTTGGGATTGCATCATCCTTAAGAAATAAACAATACGCAAATCCGTCGTCAAACTGTGCCTTGTTTGTAAAACAAGCATCTTCGAAATGCAGGGAACAAACACAAACACTTGCACAACTCCGTTGATGTTCTGTAAAAATAAACTCCATCCACTGGTCCCTTAATGCTGTTTTTTTTTTTGGTAATCTGTGCAGGGTTGTCTTGCCCTGGCAACCAAAAACACACTTCTTTTGTGACATTTCGCGACGCTCTCGCTCTGGTCAGTGAATGTCTCGTCTCTGCTCTGCTCTACAGGAGCACGCGCTCTTCCGGCAGAAGTGCCCTCAGGACCCATATAAGGAAATTCAGCTCCATCTAACGTCACACAGAGCCATACTCGAAAAAAACTTTCCGAAACTTGTGACAAACCGGAAGAGGTTTTTTTGGAACAAAAATACTCCTTCAAACGTACAACTTAATTTTTGAAACTTTGTCCATGTTTAACATGGGAATCCAACTCTTTAACAGTGTAAAAAACTCTGTATGCATGAAATAGCATTTCACCCCCCCTTTAAAGTTAGGATGTGTTGAAATTAAACAGGAAGTTTAGAGTTATCTCAATCACGGCTGGCAATCGTGCATTTGACTGAGCTGGAAGCTGTTTTACCAGTTGACAGGTGTCATAAAGTAGGACCTAATTTCTTCCGGCTGTGTGTGAGACTGCGTGACAGAGGGAGAGCAGCAGGAAATGGGGTGGAGGGTCAGGGATGAGACAGTGATGAGAGGAAGAAATGGTAAAAGTGGGTTCTGTATGATGCCTGTGATACTTGTCTGTTTCTTTCAGTGTTTTCTGAGTGTTTTGTTTGTCTATTCCTGTGCCTGTGAGAAGCGGAAATGAGAAGAGAGGGATTAGCGTTCAGTGCCTGTTCTCCATCAGCCTCCTTCCGTTCAGCCAAGAGTTTCTCTGCCAGCTGCTCCTTGAGTCCACGGGACAGGCCCTCCCACTCTGAGCGGGTAGGAAGACAATGCCAAACATCCGGGAGAAATAAAACCACTGTCTCCACATGTGCGGGGACTGTCCGCCCTTTGTGAGTCTCCTCAGGGCGGTGATAGCGTATCTCTGCAAAACGATACCTGTCGCAAAGGAAGAAGCGCGTTGGAAAGAAACATTCTGTGAGACATCACCCATTTCCCCCAACACACACATACACACACACAAACAAACACAAAGCTCAGATCCCCTCGACCCCCCGAACGAGACACGTATGAGAAAATACAGTCTGTGGAACTCCACGAGGGGTTTCTCAGGATGAACGGCAGCCACGCATCAGGGAGGTCGACACACAATATCAAAAACGACGAAGACCCCGCCCCCTGCACCCGTCAATCTGAACCGGGACAGATTCAGACACAGTGAAAGCAAGTTAAATATGTAAGATATTTAACACAAGGCAAAGGTCAGAGAGAACAGAAAGTAACGATGGCGGCAACTCCTCTGGCTCTGCTCTCGGAGCAAAAGAATCAATGCATTCACCACATAGATATAAAGGCAGGACTGCCACACACATTAGCGTAAACATTGCAAAACAAAATTATGAACACAAAAGCATCGAACATGTCAGGAGATACACTGCTGTGTCAAAACCATGCAGTGGGTCACAGACTTTAAGATGTTGTCTGCCTTTTATTTCCATTTTTTTAATTGTAAAAGATGCACACATGGAGATTACAAGGAAATGCATCGGCACAGACCAAGAAAGGAGATGTACTTACCACTGCGTGCATAAACTCAGATCAATGCCTGTCAGAGCCTTACAACAACGTATGGCTGTCTTTATGAGGACAGAGGCATCGTTTTCTGGGTCGGCCCCATCCAAAGAGGGAGACCAGTGACCCCCGATGGCCATGGCCTCGTCCTTGCCCCGCATCCCCACCAGGAACTGAAAACAGAGGAGTTCAAATGGGTTACGAGATGCTGGGAAGCCACTGAGCGCTCTGAAGGAGGCGTATGTGGCGGACACAGGGAGAGACAACATCAGACGAGCTTATTCCACACAGCAAAGCGTTCAGCAATGGAATAGGACAGATACACATCACAGTCAGCTCCCCAACACCAACAGAGACTCTCCAACATCAAACACAGGAGTGGACAAACATCAGTGTTCAGGGGAATAAGGAAACTAGTTTCAGTGTACATTATATTAAAGGTGCCATAGAATGCAAAAATCACTTTTATAAGGTGTTTGAACACAGTTGTGTGGCCGCAGTGTGTGAAAACAACAAACCAATAATGGTAAAAACCCACCCACTCATTGTTTTATAATCCCAATAATTCTCTCCACATGAGCAGTTCAAGGTTTCTCACTACTATGACGACGTAGTCGGGGAAAGTCCCGCCCATTTGTGACGCTCTCTGCTCTATTAGCATATACACAGCCCTGAGTGAGAATCAGCAGCCCGCCATTACTGTTCTTTTGCTGTTACTGTAGGTACAATGTCAGCACCAAAGAACCATTAAAAGTGTTGTGTGTTGGGATGCACCAACAAACATAGGAGTCTCCATAGACCGCTGAGGACACGTGGTTAACTTTTATTTTCGAAGGAAATGTCCCGGAAAAAAAGGAAAAGTCCTATTCATTTGTGCTAATATTTTACACAGGACTGCCTCACAAATGAGGGACAGATCAGCCCTGGAGTTGTGCAATGATTGCTTCTGAAAGAGAGATCAATACCAATGCTATGTGCGCAAATGTCCAGACTCCAGACAAAGTAAGCATCAGGCATCATATTTTGTTTTCCAAAAGAGATTCTTGGCTCTCTCTGTAAGGCTAATGTTGCTAAAGCTTTCATTGCCTCTGCCTGTTTTCACTAATGCTGTCTATGTGCTACCAGAAAGATCGTGATTAGGAATGTGGTAGTTAAAAATTGCATTTGGAAGAAATGTGAGGTCAGTAACAGGGTCATCACCAGTTAAACCATTTCACCGGTGGTATGCCCGCAAGAATGAACTCTTGAAGCTCCCCAGGGTTGCCAGGTTTTCACAACAAAACCCACCCAATTGCACGTTTTGAGGGGGATGCCCCAGTAAAAACTGTATTCTGGTGGGGTAAAATACTTGGTTTTTGGTAGGATTCCCCTGGTAAAATTCAGATTTTAGGGGCTAAATATCACGTTATTGGGGTCGCTTAAACCCACGGGAAAACCGCAGAATTGGACTCGGGAGCTCCTGCTCATTTTCATTTAAAGGAAACAAACACAAACAACAGCGCATTTTGGCTCATGCCCTAAAAATGGCAATTTCAACAAGCTATAAAAAATGAACTGTGGGGTATTTTGAGATAAAACTTCATATACACACTCAGAGAATCAGACATCAGAGAACAATTTAAAACATTTTATCAATGCATTCTATGGCACCTTTAAGTTAAATCCCATTCAACGTTTGAAATTTTAATAGTGGGTAAATTACGGTAAACATTACCTTTGTAAAAAATATGGGGTCAGTCAGATTTTTTTTTTTTATTAATACTTTTATACAGCAAGAATGACTGTAAAGATATTTAATAACAACTACAGTCCCCGACACATTAATGTTGTCCATCCCTGTGAAATACTACAGCATTAAGTGCAAGACAATTTTTGTTAAATAGCATGTAGTAATTAGTACATAAGCTGATTACACAAACTTTTTGCTGCTGTTAGTAGTGTAATTCAGAGAGCTGTACCTTGATGAGACGGGCAGGGTGCTGGAAGGAGTCTCTCAGCTCTGATGGATCTTCTGCCAGAGCACAGGACTTATGATACAGCTCATCTAGACTAGGGTTGGCCAGCAGCATTACCTATAACAATCATATTAATTATGACTGCCAAAAACCACTTAATCAAATCTGGTAAGAAGCATTATTCTGAAATGAATTTGACAATAAATTACTCAAAAAAGATGACCATTACCTTTGCACTGTAGGTGTGATTGGCATCAGGTGGGTCCAGCACAGCCGTGTTCTTCACCAGAGAGTCCACCTCTTTATGCATGATGTGGAAGTTACAGTAGTTTCCAAAGGTGAAAGGTCGAGTTAAGGGGAAGGCATCCACCCAGGTAAATACAGCGTCAAAAAAGTCACTGGGGATGTAGAGGCTCTGATACCTCCGCCGTAACTCCATCATGTCACAGTTGCAACTGATGAGAATAGAGACAGTCATATACCAAACATCTAAACAACACTAAAGTGTGCATCATAATACTTATAAAAGCAGATTCCAAGATCTCTGTGTGTCTTTTGATTCTGTGGTGCTCTTAATGTAAGTTTAGCATCCGTGAAGGTCAGATTTAATTACTTTTCAGATTCTTCCACGTCGAGGATGAATAAAAATACAAGTATACAAAAAAAAAAAAAAAAAAAAAGTCTGTCTACTAATTTGCAACCAAACATCAAGATTCTTCCTTTATAACAATTAACTTACCCATCGAGAGAGAATTTGGAGAACTGCACAGTATATCTCGGGACGACTTTGCGTGGCCGTCTTGGAGAGCGTTCTCTACGAGGCGATCGGTCTCTAGAACGCTTCCGTGGGGGTGAACGTTCTCTTGATCTCCTTCGCTCTCGCTCTCGCTCTCTTTCCCGACTACACAAAAACAGGCAAAGTAAAGCATGAGCTTGTAAAGCAAATAAAGACTGACAATATTTTCAGACTAAACTGCTGAAGCAATTGTACTTGCGGTCATCCTTCCTCAGGATGAGTTCTGGTCGGTCACTGCGGCTGGGGAAGCGGGGTGAAGGGTCCACGCGCCTCACTTGTTGCGGCTGAGGCATCATCCGCACCGGGGGCTGCAGCAAACCCCCTGAGAACACGGAGTCTACACATGGCAGAGAGAGAGATGGGAGATCAGATCTGATTCTATAAAGGAGCGACTCTGTGAAAGGTGGAGGGGTCTGATGAACCTTTAGGGGGAGGCTGGGGTAGCAGGGGCTGTGGGGGGTTCTGCAGCAGTGGGGCCAGAGAGGCAGCGGAGAGCTGGGCCTGCAGAAGAGAAGGAGGAGGTCCCTGGGCCGGGATGCTGAAGGTGGTGGGCGGGGGGAGAGACTGCAGCATGGTGGGACCTTGTTTCATCATGTTTGGGCCTGGCGGCTGGCTCTGAAAAAACAAAAGAGATGGAACAAAAGATCTCATAATTCATGTGTTCAAGCTAAAAAGTCCCAAAAGATAAAAGTTAAATAAAGATAGTAAACACTGTTGTTGTTGTTGTTTTTATATATAATTTATACTACTATTTTTAAATAAATTAAATATTAATTTCAGCAGGCATTCAATTTATCAAAAATGACATTTATAATGTTCCACAAATTCTGCTCTTTTCAAAGAATTAATTTGAACTTTCTATTCATCAAATATGACAAATTCATCTTTTCCATCACTGAAATAAATTATAATTTAAAATATATTAAAATACAAAACTGTATTACTGCCTTTTCTGTAATTTTACTCAAATGCAGCTTTGTAAAGTCATTTATAAACTGTACCGACTACAAACCTTTGAACAGTAGCGTATATATATTTAAAAATGAAAATTTACTAAATGCAATATAAAAATGACAAATTCAATTAACATCACCTAGCTCTGCAGACACCAAGCCAAGATCTATTGTCTAAACACAAACACATTACTGCACATTGATTCATTTCATCAAAACGATTACAACAGCTTTCAGCTAGGGGCTATAAAAAACAAGATTTCAAATATATAACATTAATCCAATACATATTGTTGAGATAACCTGTTTGATAGGATGGGTGGAAAATGTGCCTAAATGAGTAATCAAGGAGCTCTAAACCCAGTGAAAAGAAAGTAAATGGTTAGAAATAGCTGGAAACAGAGGAAGCAGAAGTACTGCTATTAACACTTGCTGGTTTTGGCCCCTGTTAAGAGACAGAATAGATTTCTCAAGTCTTGCTTAAAAAAAAAAAAAAAAAAAAAAAACTCACAAATTGCACTTTCTTTCAAGAAGAAAAAAAATGATAATAAAACAGACAGCAGTCTGCATTTGGTTTATCATCATGCACCTGCTCAGTGTGACATTTGTGTCCAGGTGTACAGATGTCAAAAGTGCAGGTAATTCACACTATGAGGTTTAAAAAAAATAATACACACAAAAACAGCAATAGTAACAAGACCAGACTTTCATTGTTCTTTACTTTATAAAATCTTGGTTAAAATATTTATTTTAATTTGTTTAATTATATACATTAATATTTGACCTTAAATTCTGTAATTAAGTTAATTTATTTGTAATTAGTTTATTTCTTATTAGTATTAAGAATCATCATAAAAGTAAGAATTTCTGGTCTTTGGACTACTGAAATTTTTTTATGAAACTCTAAAGAAATACAATTAAATAGTGCATTAATAACGCAGCAGGTGCTGATTAGCTAAAGATGAAATCTATGGATTGCGAGAAAAATGTTTAATTACAAATATAACACGCAAGCTGTGAGCTGTAGTACTGGGTGAAAGGGCATCAACAGAGATACTTGTCTTGGGTGGAAGGTAAGAAACCCAAGGACATGTGACTAAAGAGAGTGGAGGAGCAGGTCAAGCAGAAGACAAAGGGGAGGAGCAGGAGAGAATAGGGATCTGGGGCTCAGGGGTCAAGTGGTATGGGTTACATTCTGTCTTGAATCCACCGCAGAGTGTATGTCAGAGTATCGCTGCATTCTTGCTTCAGAGTTAAAGCTGGACAGCTGTGGGGAAACCTGAGGTAAGGGCTGAGGCGGCTGGTGCTACATGGAGATTAAGAACACACAAATCAACAGCAGTATCATGAAACACTGTGGAGGCAGAACCATATCAGACTGTATCTGCCAGGGATCCTCTCAGACCACGTGGGTTTGCTTACCGTTTGGTTGGGCAGCTGAGGTAACGTCTGGATGCGCTGGGCATTCCACTTGAAAGGCATGTTGGGATTGTAGACAGCTTCCACCAGAACACGATCGCCGACTTGTGGTGTTTTCCCCTTAACCGCACTACACAAAACAAACAGAAGTTACACACCTGACCTTGAAAGCTCTCAACTACAACTGTACATTTACAATATAATGCACCTGAGCTGGAAGAAGACATCTTCATCGACAAAGCCGAAAGTATCATGTAGCTTGCTGACGACCCCGGTGAAAACACGCTGCTTTTGGGGTTGGGTCTGCTGCTGGTGGCTGGAGCGCGGGGTCGGGTAGGATACGGTTATCTGTGCCGTCTGCTGCGGGTTGGACAGGCTCAGGCTGGTGGGCAAGGCAACAGGGGGCTGCGAAAACACACAGCACAAGGGTTAGAACATAAACTGCTCATAGCCGGCAATCTTAAGATATGATATGATACAATACAACAAAGTCTGAAATTTGTCTCGCGTTCTAGCAGGTTCACTCACAATTAAAAAGCGTAATCACATGGAAAAAAAAAACATTCAAACACTGATACAGGTTTAATAGGGATCTCTTGCATCATTTTACACATTTAAAAATAGTAAGATGTGCTTTGCAAGAAAAAATATGTGTAAAATGATGCATATGCAGATTTTGGAAACACAGTGTACCTGTGATAGCAGGGCTTGTTGGGGCTGTGGAAGCTGTTAATAATCAAGAAAACACAAAAGATTATACACTAACTACAACAAGGCATAAAGCTTTAACATGAATATATTTCATTTATTTAAAATCCAAAATCTTTAGCTTTTTAAACATAAGCTCCATATACCACATTACACCATTCAAAAATGCTGGGTCAATATAGATTTTTTTAAATGTCTTGCTCACCAAGGCTGCATTTATATAAAAAATAATAAATTCATAAAATAATATATTGTTTTCTATTTCAATGTATTTATAGTTTTTAAACAATATTATTACAATATTTTAAATTGTAATTGATTCCTCTGAAGCCATGATCCTTCAGAAATCATTCTAAAATGCTGATGTTTGATCAGTCAATTTTGAATACATTTCTAAAAATTCTATTTCAGGACCAGCCACATCTACTAAGACTGGAAGACAGTCCTGCTAGTTAAATAATGCAGAAAGGCACTCATGCACTGCAGCACTTGCCCTCTTTAGAGTAACCTCTGTGCTGACTGCAGCCCTTTTAGTTCATCTGTCATGATGTATTCATTTATAAACCCAACAGGTTCTTTTATCCAAAGAGACTTGCAGGGCGCAAACATTATCTTGGAATCAAACCCATGACCTTGTGGTATGCACGAGAAGTCACAATGAAACATAAAGACATCTTTCATGATAAAAAACTAGGACTTTGGAAAAGCTAAGAGGCAGGATGAGAGTGAGTGTATGTACCTGATGTGGGACGTTGTAAAGAGTTTGCTGAGGTGGAGGAGCTTGAGGTGGCTGCTGTTGCTGTTGTTGCTGCTGCTGCTGTTGCTGATGCTGATACTGCTGCAGGGCTGAATTGATCTGCGACTAAAATAAAACACACTAGTGTCTCAAGACTGCTCACTGCAGGCTGGGGGAAGGGCTCAGGTTACAGCACTCCAACACTGAACATGCTGGAAATGCAGATGAGTACAATTCAGAATGATGGAGGGAGCACTTCATGCATTGGAGTGAACAGAATGAGATTGGGTTAGGTGCAGAGTATGCTTTGCATAACTACTGCTATTTTTGGAAGATAATAGGTACTATACTAGGGATGCATGATTAACTGAGATAAAACCAAAATTACGTTATAGCTTTTATCAAATATCAAGGGCTTTGATTTAATTACAAAAATATACGTTCTGCATGTTTCAGAGTGAGGCGTGATATTGTGAGAGGCTTGGTTCACAATGCTGCTGCACAAATTCCATCTCTGCATCTAGTCTGAGTTTGGGTTTAACGTGCATTTGGGAATTCAACATTTGGCAATAATCGTCCCATGTTTGTGATGAGAAGTGCTTCATCTAAGAGAATCATTAAGGTATTTTTCCATCAAAATAGAAGTGTAATGGTTTACCGTTTGAAAATGAAGAAATTAAAATATTATTGTACTTTTAAGGTTGTAATATTAAAAAAACAAATGTATGACTGGATTATTTTCCTAAATACTCTTTTTTTATTGTTGTTTAACAGTGAAACATTACAACAGTAATGTATTGTGTTTTATATTTAGTAATGTTTATATTTTTATTGAATAATAATAAAACTAATGCTCATAACACTCATAATAATAATAATAACAATAATAATCATAATAATACACATAATATTAATAATTTATATAGTTTTTATTATTGTTATTATTATGTCCAAATTGTGTAGTCCCACAAACAAGCACAGAAAACTTTTTAATTTTTTTTAATCTCATTTTAAATTGCAATCACAATTTTTTTTCTTCAGAAAAAAAAAAATAATAATTATATATATATATATATATATATATATATATATATATATATATATATATATATATATATATAAATGGGAATAATAATGAAAGGCACTGTAAGTGCTTTCAATTCATTTATCACACTGAAAACGAACATGATTGTTATTCGGTATGAATCTGGGATAACTGCATACTATTCACAGTGTACCTACAATATACTAATCTAGCATGTTAATATGCTGTTCCAAAAATAGCCAAAGGCTTTATAGTGGATTTACTCCAGCTGTATTACGGTGATGGATCACAGCCAGGATCTCACCTGCTGTAACGCAGCGGCGGCTGCGGCGGCCTGCTGCTGGAGCGCTGCGGTCTGCTGCGAGAGCTGGTAGTTGGCAGCAGACTGAGAGTTGAGGGAGGCTAAAGCCGACTGCTGAGTGTACATCGGAGACGCTCCCAAAAGGGATGGCTGCTGTACTCCTAACGCTATGGGAGACATGTGTGAGATTGTAAGGACATTGTAACTGCTGTCAACAACTTTGAAACAAACACAAGCAAACTTTGACCAGTCAATGAAACCCAAACAAAAACATCTTGAGCTTTGACCTTCACAATACAATAAAGCTCGAAATTATGAATGCATGTGTATAGTAACATTTAGTTATTTGTAACTGAAAGTGAAAATAATGCAGTGGCAATGATAATACGTATATTGTTGAATTATGATGACTTACAGTGCAAACTGTTCATGTCCAGTGACTGTCCTGAGTGGCCGTGCTGTGAAACCGCTGTCGCCGCATATTGGGCCGCCCACGGAGGGTTCTTCTGACCCCCGAACTGGGCCATGGAGACCTGCTCACGTTTACTGCTGGACCAGGTGGAAGATTATTTCCTGTGGGGTCGGGAATTAAACTTACTATAACTACTCGCATAAAACTGTTTAAACAGGTACTGAAATATAGTGGATGCTCGCCAAGAAAACATTACTGATAATCACAAGACATACAAAGTCAGAGGTTTTCATCTTTTTAAGTTTAACGCCCCTTTGTCATACACAACAACAAAAAGGGGCCCATATATAAACTACATGATATATTATTACTACAACTGCTGAATATTGAGCTGTTAATAGATTAAAATACTCAAACTTACATTTACTGTTTTTTTTTTTTATATAGTTAACACATTAAGGTTATCATTAAAGACTAATTAAGAGCAAGATTGTTAACTTAATGTAAAAAAAAAAAACATACATGCTGTCTATTTAGGGAGCGTACTAGTTTTTGAAACACAGCCAATGCCATCTGTCAGCTTTAGAACACCAGCAGACTGTTTACAACCTCTCCCTGCTGTAAAACTCCAGATAAACAACGAATAAGAAACATTAAATTGTTTATGACCTTTTGTTGGAAGACCCAAATCATCAATTTCATCACACAATTCTTTTATCTATAGTCTAGCTTAGCACACTAACGCATTCTCAATGCAGCAAGCTAGCGTTAAGCAGCTAACGCAGCAGCAACACTGACCAAACCATTTAAAACCTTGTTTTTATGTCTCTCAACCACTACGAAGCGTATTAACTTAAACTAAAGAGCAGTTTCAGTGGTAGTATGTAAAGCACAGCTGTGCTGACTGCAGTGTTTTGTCTTTCAGCAGTGCTGTCTGATCCGGGCCCTCGCGTGAGCACACTGTCTAGTGATCTGTCCACGCACTTACTAGTCTCATTTACACCTCACAAGAGTGTACGGTGTGCGCAGAATAACACGCAGTCGCGTGCATGAAAAAGCATGAATAAAATAACAACACTTCAGTCAGCATATAAGCATGCAAGCTAACTGTTATTATCTCTGCTTACCCTCCGTCGTCTCTCATTCACCGGTAGACGCACTGAACTCGAGATGAAGCGCATGCGCAGTTCGCTTCAGTGCAACACCGTTCCAGGATCGGGGAAAACTTGACAGTGCGCATACTGAAGCAAATCCAAACAATCCTACACAATATGTTATGTATATGTTATATGTAGTACATAAATATCACAATGTTTTTAGACAAGCTGGAACTGTAGACTGTTTAGGCACATTGATTTCAGAAATTAACACACTTTTTTACTATTTCTCATTATGCTGTGTTGCTTGCAAAGTTAAATAAAATAGTAATAATTAGGATTTTCCAATGACGTAATAGTAAACAGGCAAGACTGTTTAAATATCCACTGTAAGTTTGATTTTCAGGTTTTAAGTTTCTAAAATAATTTCTATTATGAAACAGGACAATAGTCCAAGTGTTTTTGTAAAGTAAAACACACTCACTAACTGAATGAATGTATGAATGATTAAAATAAAACAGTGCATTTTAAGATTTAGTTCCAAAATTCCACCATATACATGTGTAATGTTTATTTCCTAGAAAGCTGGTTAATGCTGTTAAGTGCTTCTGGACATTTTTATATTAGATATTCAAATGTATCATTCTGGAGCAATTTGTGAAACACGTTAATTCATAAATATGTTGACATTTTTACACTAAAATGAAAAATTTGAGAAAAAAAAAAAAAAAGATTAAAAAGAACAAATTGCGGCAAAAAACATGGTCAACAATGTGTTTCAAAACTTTTTTAACCTACGGGGGAAAAAGAGGTACACAGCAGTACAAATAACTACATCTAGATCAACACTAATTTATACACAACTGTTTTATTTCATTATAGGTCTGCCAGAACTGCCGGATGACAGCTGCAGATGATCATGAATACAGACTTTCACAACTGTCCTCATTCTCAAAGACCCTTAGAGCTGTGGAAGGATCTGCATTACTTCAAGTGGTCATTTCAGGTTTGAGAATGTATCAGGAACACAGCTTCGTATTTCTGCTATAAAAGAACTCCCACTTAATTACTGCACTCACCAGATATCCAGGTGAAATTGCAATGTTCAGTAAACATAGTAATTAAAAGCATAACCGTCTTCAATTTAACCTTTTCTCTCAGGTTAAACAGTCAACAAACCTGTTAAGAAACCTTGTAACCTGAGTGCAGATGAGTGCCAGACAGAATACGTAAAGGTGTGGAAAAGTGCAGTTGTTTTGTACTTTCAATCCCAATATTGCACTATTATATTAGAAATCGAACAACTTAAAACTTTGAGCTTGGTTAAATATAACACTAGATTCTAGATTCGGCACCTTAAATATACAGTATCCTTACGGAGTGTTGGAATCCCACTATATTTATGACACAACAATAGCCAATTGAAATATGTGGACAGCAGAGCTGGGTCTTTTGCTAAGAGTCTTGCAATTTCTTCTCCACTTCTGCAAACACCTTCATGTTGATCTCATCCACTTCATCCTCGACCTTAAAAATGGCGAAAAACCATGCAATAATGAATAATGAAAGTCATGATCACTGTAGTTAAATATGCAAACGATGTTCTCAAGAATAACTGATGGATTTATATCTCTCACCTGTTCTACATTGTCCACCTCAGGTATATAAAACTGCAACATGTTCTGGATACCATTTTTTAGGGTAACTGTTGAGCTGGGACAGCCTGTACAGGACCCAACCAGCTTCAGCTTCACTGTGCCATCCTCAAAGCCTTTGAATATGACATCACCACCATCCTCCTGAACCGTGGGTCTTAAAGAAAGTTTAGTTTATTTTAATAACATTTGAAGACAGAAAACCAAACTAATTAACTATGTCATATCTGGTGGGGCGAACATAATTTTGTTTCTTTAAGCTGTAAGAAGTTCATGTTCATCCAACATTTTATGTCACACAAGGGAGTCAAACAGGCCAGACACAGAACCATTATTATTTTTGATAGGAAAGTAGAGCTGAGTGTCATTGGCATAAAAGTGGTATGATAAATTGTGTCTCTGAATTATATGACAAAGTGGAAGTATATATATAATGCCAACAGAATAGGACCCACAAAGGAGCCCTGGGGTACACCATAATATATTGGAGCATGGGAAGAAAAACAATTAAAAGCACTGAACTCTGCTGGTCTTTCAATACATAACTAGCTTCTAATTTACATGTCCTGTCCATATATACAGTAATTTTACTGTGTTGTGCTTAAAGCATTTCATGCTTATGACTAGTATTGACATTCAAAACAAATTCTTAATGAATAATTATAAAATGCAGGAACATGAAATAATAAAGATCAAACATGTTTTCAACATTTTTCGGAATGAAAATTTAATTTGTGATGAGGATGCAATTTAAAAGTATTACAATTTAAAATATTAAAAACAAATTCTATTTTAATATATTCTGTATGTAATTTATTCCTGAAATGCAAAACTGAATTTTCAGCATCATTACTCCAGTCTTCAGTGTCACATGATCCTTCAGAAATGAATATGTTTAAAAACATTTCTTCTTATTATCGATGTTGAAACCAGTTGCGTTGCTTAATATTTTTGTGGAAATTAAGAATTTTTTTAGGATTCTTTGATGAAAGTGTTCATTTTCATTTAAAGGCATTTATTTAAAATAAAAGTCTTTTGTAACATTATAAATGTCTTTAATATCACTTTGAATCAGCTTAATGAATCCTTGCTCAAAAAAGTACTAATTTTATATATTTTTTAAAAAGGCTTTAAAACTATAGTCTATGTTGAATCAAAACAATATAAACATACCTGATCCGTGTGTCTAAAAGCTCCTTAATAATTAAGACAATTTCATCATCATCTTCTGTTATACCTAAAGAACAAAATAAATAAAGATACAACAATTTTAAATACAATGTATCAAACTGTTTTAGTCAATTTGTACTTGTATTTAGTCTATATGCATGTTTCGCTCACTGTTCTCAGTGTGTGTGGCTCCCGCTGTGATGGCCTGGCCACTCTCAAAGAACTTAGTAATGACCTCAATAGCATGCCGCTTAATCTCTGTCCATTCAACATCATTGTCTGTCTTTAATTAGTAACAACAAATTCACATATTGAGTTAAATGCAACATTCAAAAAGGCTAGCAACCAAACAGACTGTCTTTTTGCTGAACACTACCTTGGTCAATGTGATAAAATCTGGGCCATAAAAGACACTTTTTATGCCCTCAATTTGGAAAAGATCCCTGTTGGATGATTATAACAAATGTATTTAACACACAGCAAGACTTTACCATTAATGTGCAAAAAGACTCTGACAATGAAGCTTACCTGGCTAAAGGGGAACTCTCTGCCGAATTTGATGTTGGGAAATCTCGAGTTCCTGTCCCCAGCACAGGCTTACCGGGAAGAAACTTTAGACTTCTGGGGTTTGGTGTGTCTTGAGTTAAAATTGAAATCATTCGAACTGCAATAAAAAAAAAAAGTCCTCAGTGAGATTACAAGATTGCAATATTAAATTCAACAGCATAACATGCTTTAATTCATCAAAACTAAGTGATCTGTCATGTAATAAAGAGGTTATCAGGTAAATAATAATAATAATAATAATAATAATAATAATAACACGCCTCACCTGAGAATGGTTTGCATTCATACTGTTGAGACTGTATTCTATGGGCAGCCAACACTGAATAACACTCATTTCTGTCAGTTACAGGCAATCTAAAGAGAATTACATTTACATTTAGTCATTTAGCAGACGCTTTTATCCAAAGCGACTTACAAATGAGGACAATGGAAGCAATCGAAATCAACAAAAGAGCAATGATATAATAAGTGCTATAACAAGTCTCAGTTAGCAGTCTCTACACTCACTATAAAGACATGAAATATATATATATATATATATATATATATATATATATATATATATATATATATATATATATGCACTTTAATTACAAATACAGTTGATGCCAAAGTAATCGTGTTACTACAGTATTTTGGAAACTACGGTTTCTGTGGAAAACCCAGCACATTTACCAGTTGACATAATATTATGCAACAATACACATATTCGATTTGAATACTGTAAAAGATGCAGTATTTAATTTCCAACCTCATCTGATGTAACCGTATGAAGCGCAGTAGACTCCATCTTACAGACGCCGCCATTTCGATTGTTTTGAAATTTAGGACCCCAAAGCGACCAATAACTCTCCTGCTGAAAAATACGACTTTGTGCATGTTAAATTAATATTGTGTGTTATTAAAATACATATAGTGCTTATAAAACCATGTGGAGAACTGCACATGAAATAAGAGTGAATCGCGACAAAACAACTGCATTGCACCTGACATGCCAATATAAAAAGAGGCGCACGTGGACTCTATCACTTCTCTTCTTAAAGGGATATTTTCAGAAATGTTACCTCAAAATGAAAATTATAAAATGATAATTAGCCCAAAATGAAAATTCATTCACACCCATGGCTAATTATAACAACGTCTACCTTCTCTTTTGCATAACACGGAAGATATATGGGGAAAAACTATGTGATGTCAGTTTCTCACATGCTGCCTTACATTTCACACTGTGTTCATACATTTTATTTTTATTTCTTGACTAATAATGTATGTAGGATGTGGGTTGTTGACCTTATGTCTTTATTTGGACTGAGATGCAATAAAATTAAGATTCAAAAATTCAGCGATAAAACATTGAACTGAAAGACTGTATTTATATAATGTAGGCCCTAATTATATAATTCATGATGCATATTAGCCTTTTAAATTGTATTGCTAGCCATTCTAAATGTTATTTTAAAGTAGGTATGATGTTACTCTTGGGTTCTTCCACACTAAAAAGGACTGAATAGGCTTTTATGGCAACAGGCATATGATTTATTTACTGATATCAATCAAAATATTGTAATATGTGTCTGTTTTTCAGTCCATCTGCATTCAAAGAGATTAAATTCGCCTAATGCTTAAACATTTCAAGGGACCCTTGTTGTGACTAGGTGACGCTCAGATGTTCTGATGTCCACTGAAGGTGGAAGGTGACCTGAAGAGTTTGGGAACCACTGTTCTTAAATAACATGCTCTCAGGACAACTAAGATCATAAGTAAACACTGGGACAAGGCTGAGTTGACTCAGCTACAGTTGCCTTGTGGCTGTTATATTCTCTTCTCTTAAAGAAGGTGGTTACCATATAGAGGAGTGGCTGGACGTGGTGCATGTCTCAAAGCTTCCTTTGCCTATTTATGTAAGAATGTAGCTCATCTGGTAGACAGTAAACCGGTAAGGCCAGCAGAAAAGTGAAAGATGATTAAGGACGTGTTAACGTGTTTTTGAGGGGCTAATATGTCAGTCAGCTTTTCAAGACCTCCGTGGAAGAATCACTTCTGAGATATCGGCACTTTATTTTTATTCTTGAACCAGCTTTCTCCAAGAAACATGGCTGTTTGGGTTATCTTACCAATTGTTCTGTGTGCCGTCTCATTCATCGGGTGTTGGACAGTGTGAGTTCACAAGATTTTTTGCCATTTCTCTCCATTTAAATTACATATCGACAAATGTATTGTCAATTAAAACTCAGATGGAGATTTTTCTTACTGTCTTTTATTACTGATAAAATTTTTTACATTACTATTATTATTATTTCTTATATCTCTTCACTGTTGATGAGAATACTATATAGATAGATAGATAGATAGATAGATAGATAGATAGATAGATAGATAGACAGACAGATAGACAGATAGATAGATAGATAGATAGATAGATAGATAGATAGATAGATAGATAGATAGATAGATAGATAGATAGATAGATAGATAGATAGATAGATAGGCATAGTTTTAATTGTAATTTACGTTTCAGTCATAATTCATTAATATCTACATTATGACATTGGTGCTGACGTGTAAATGAATGTTGCATAACAAGCTAAACAACAAAAGCAATAACAAGAGTCAATTGTTTTTAGTGCTGATGTCATAATTGTCAAGGCACATTATATTTTAATCTCACAACTGAAGTCAGGATCAGAAAAACTCAATGACAAGTCAAGACTGGTCTTTTCTGCTCTCTGGAAGGGGAGTCTGATCTGAGACAAATTATTACATACATTGTTAAACACTCGTCAATTTCTGAGTCATGCTGTATAAACACGTTCCGGGTTACTTATTAAACAATACTTACGAATCTCTACTAGAACAGGAACACGGAATAGAATTAGTAAAGCACAGTATTTGGGGTCTAATTTTAGTTAAAAAAAAAAAATTCTCACAGTATTTATATATATAACATAGCCCTGCAACTTAAAAAAAATGATTTGCAAATAAAAAGGCCTTTAATTTGATTGTGCCGAAATAAATATATCAATAAAACATTACATAATACAGTATATAAATAACAAAAGCAATCAAATGTTTTAATTACAAAATGTTCAAAAGTTTTAATTACAAAAACAAGCATTCAAAATATCAAAGTATCATTTAACTTACTGTCTGCAAGGAGTGGCTTAAAATAATGCTTGATTCTCCAGAATCATTTATACAGTACATAAATAGGCTGTTATTGGGACAAATAGTTAGTAAGCTGGCTAAAATAAAGACAGGATTCATGACTTTGTCGCAGTTTTTCTGGTGATCTAGGGTTAATACAATCTCACCAATGGTTGTCAAAAGCACAATGATCTGAATCACACAGATTCAGCAAAAACAGGCATTTGGAATAAGAACAACAAAATTACATATAAGAAACCAGTATTGGATTTCATTTAGCAAATATGATGCAGAACAGTGTAATATATGCAAATCAGAGTGACTCAAAAGGACTTGTGTTGTAAAGAGTTCTCTTGTCTTTACAGATACGGCCTTGCATTAAGTTTCAACCATGTCTGCTCACTTAATAACTGGTAAAGTGATGAGTTCAACCAGCAGTATTTCATGTTATCATTCTGTTATGCATGTTTCACTCTAAAATTTTTTGTTAATGTAACAGGGAATACAGAAATTCATGTCAACCAAATGAAACAGGTGTTTGCTGCACCCTGGATAATGTTCCCACCATAAGGTCTGTAAAACACATTAACCTCTAAAACACCTGTTTTTTTGTTTTTTCAATAAATAATCCCAAATAATGACATGTTCTGCTTATTTTGCAGCACAAGTGGAACAAACTTTCCAGAAAACTCACTTTTCACAGCGACAATCAATGCTGGTTCATTTTTGTGTGGGTTTTCGGATTATGTTTCATGTCTGTGATTATGTCTTAACAAACGCATTCAGATAAATAGCATTTTTATCACTCATGAATTGTATTGTGGTTTAAAGAGAGACAATCTGAGTAATACATCTTCTCTTTTTCTGCACAGTTATGATTTTCTGCATTTTCCATCATGCACACATCCTGGACAGGAACAGTGTTCATTCTCTCCTCAGTAAGATTGCAGTGATTTTAGGCTGTGTGGTGTCTGTGGGTGCTTTCATGGCAGGGAACTGCAATGTAAGTACAGTAGTAAACCCTTGAGTAATCTTACTTCTTTTATGGGATAGATAGTATAGTTCACTCGAAAATGAAAATTTGCTGAAATTTGACACCCCCAGACCATTGAATTTCTTCATCAGATTTGGAGAATTTTAGTGCATCACTTGCTCACCATTGAATCAGTGCAGTGAATGGGTGCCGTCAGAATGAGAGTCCAAACAGCTGATAAAAACATCACAGTAATCTCCATGACTCCAGTCCATCAATTAACATCTTGTGAAGCAAAAAATTGCTGCGTGTTTGTAAGAAATAAATCCATCCAACTTCAAAACAGTGTTTCTAAAATACTAGAATCCTTTATCCATAATATTGCTTTCTCCGGTGAAAAGTTGTCTCGTGAATCTGGAGAGGAATATGCACAGATCAAGCACCGTTTACAAAGTGAAAACAATCCAAAACAGTTGTAAACAATTCTTTTTGTGGATTTGGGATGTGAGAAGACAACAGGGAATTAACCTCTTCACTAGAATTAGCATTATTATGGATTATGGACACTTATTTTGGCCAGAAGTCACAGTTTAAAGTTAAAACACCTTAATAAAGGATTTGTTTATTACAAACACACATTTCAATTCACAGAATGTTAATTGACTGGATTATTGAGGTGTTTTCATCAGCTGCTTGGAATCTCATTCTGACGGCACCCATTCACTGTAGAGGATCCAAAGCTGAACAAGTGGTATTAATTTTCTTGAAATTAAACAGATCTATATCTTAAGTGGCCTAAGGGTAAGCATTTTTTTTTTTAGCACATTTTCAAATATGGGTAAACCATTCGTTTATAAAAAACAACTCTCAGGTGACATGAACTTAACAAAAGAGTCTAACTCTTTCCTTACTTTCAGTGGCCTCACTCAAAAATAAAGGTCCTTAACCATGCATATAAGATAACAAGTTGTATGACAACATTCATGTGAAGTCAATCATAGGTGGAGTCACAAAACAAGCCTAATACATTACACATGCATGATCTTTCACTTAAATAACAAATTGAACCTGTTTTTTGTTTTTGTTTTTTTACAATATATTTAATTACATTTTAACAATACAACCACATCACACACTTGTAATTCTGTATTATGTATCCTTGTTAAAAAGAGAACTGAAACATTCTCTCTCCTATTTGTATTTGACATAGTTCTGTGAAGTACCTTTAACATTCTTGGAAACTTTCCATAACACAAAAGGTTCTTTACAGTTTGTTACATTTTTCAAATATTTTTCATATTTATTACAACAAAATGGTTCTTTTAAGAACCGTTTACTTACAGGTACTTCGAGAAATCCACAATGGTTCTTAAATGGCATCAGTGTGAAGCATTTCCAGAGTGTGTGGTGAAACTGACATTAATTGCTGTGTTTTCTTGCAGCCAGCAGAGCTGGAGTTGCTCCATTACCTGGGTGCTGCTGTGAGCTTTGTGTTTGTGTGTCTGTACATGACCATCCTGACCTCCCTCACTAGTAAATGTATGCTGACTGGATGTGAACGGGTTCTCTACCCTCTACGCATCATCTCCTCATTTATCCAGATCACTGCCACCATCCTCTGTATCCTTTTACGCTCAAAATATTTTGCATTTTTTTTTTTTTTTGATTAATTATAATTCAGTATGTCTATGCTTCCAAAAATCCTAAGGTCATCAAGAATGACATTCAGGTGAGAAGGAAGGGCGGTTGTAGTTGCAGGGCTCTTTTTAGATATACACGGGCCCTAACAATTTTATAGAAATAAAGTAATATTATTTCATAGAAATAAAGCAGAGACTCATTTAGGAAAACATTAAGTAAAAATAAGTTTAAAAGGCTAAAAAAAAAAGTATTCAGGTATGTGGGATTGATGTTTTAATAGGAAGTTGTAATGCCAAAGTAAACCCTAACCCTAAGTCTTAAAAATACAGTTAAAACTATTAGTTAAAAAACATTACAATTTAAAATAAGTCTTCTGTTTTAATATATTTCATACATTAATATAATTGAATTTATTCCCATGATGCTTCATTATTTCAGTGTCACATGATCCTTCAGAAATCAGTCTAATATGCTGATTTGCTGCTCAAAAATAAATAACAAAATCATAAATTAAAACAAAATTATTTATTATTTTAAATTATTTATCATTTATATTACTCACCCTCATCTATTTCTTTCTTCTATGACACACGAAGTTAGATATTTTGTAGAACGTTGATAAGCAGTTTGGGCTCCCATTGTATTTTCTGGTCCCTGCCTGCTATTGTTACCAACATTCTTCAAAATATCTTCTTTTGTGATCCACAGGCAGGTGTGGAGCTACGTGAGGGTGAGTCACTGAAGAACTATCCCTTTATAGCTAGTAATCACATTTATGTTTCCTCCATAACTCTCCTTTCATCAGACGGCATCTTCTTCATCCAGGAGGATTACTTCTTCAAGCACATCTCCGCTGTCTTTGAATGGTTTCTGTGTGTCAATCTGGAGCTCTATGAACTCAGCTACTCTGTGGAGTTCTACTTTTTCTCCTCGTCAATGCTTTCAGTGCTTTTAGCCAAGAAAGAAGAAGAGAAACCTCTCATTTTGTCTTAATGTTAAATTAAATCCTTCAGAACTCATTTATTTTTTTCTGTTATGGATCTTATAAACAATTTTAAATATAGCCTCATTCAAGCAGCAGCTCTACTCAGGGGACGTTCGAAGACTTGTAAAGGGTTTGTACATACTTTTGAAGTTGTAATATAATGTACATACTCTTTTGAGATAGCAAACACTGGATTTATATTAGAGCAGGATCATCTGATTTTTTTTTTAACTCGGAGTGGAGCAACAGGCACTTTGACAGGTTTCTTTCTAACCATCTTTAGGAATACTGTAGGGAAATACCTTACAAATGCAATATTTGAACTCGTACCCAGATTTCCTTTTGGCACCAGTAACTTGTCCGGTGCATCATTGTTCAGTGTTTACCTCACACTTTTAATCTAATCACTCAATCCCTTGATAATGTGGAAATCAACTGCTTGCAGGAAATGTGTAATTGTCTGAAATGAAAGTGTCATAAGGTCTATGTATAAAAAGATAAGAATAATCCATTCATAGTCACAGGTTTATCTCAAATTAAATTATTTCCATTATCTCTTATTGTGTCTGTACGTCAATACTCTAGATATGAGGTGAATTTAGGTGAAATGCTATGGATAAGTGGTCCAATTTACCTGAAATGACCCTCTATGTTAGAAAGGACAGAGAATTACAATGCAAAAACATTTGCTGTGTCAAAGCAAGCAACTGTATAATCCCTCTGTATAATAGTTTGCTGATGTTTAGTTGTACAGGTACAAGTCGAGTGAGCTTAATTGTTGGCATTACTATGACAGACTTTACAGCATTAGTTTGAATGGATCATGTATTTTTTAATGCTACTTAAATTAATGTAGACATGCACCCCCTCTTGCCAAATGCCTAATAGAAAAGTTCCCTGGAATGCGAATGGTTTCACAATGTAATGGCCTGCAGGATGTTACCACACACACACACACACACACACACACACACACAGGCATATAAAGAGAGCTGTACAATAATTCAAAGGGAGCACAAGCTCTTGAAACACCTGTTCTGTGTAATTCTGACACACCCGATGTGTTTAACTAAGAAAATCATTCTTGCATTCAGTAATTCACTTTTTTTTAATTTGCAATTTGTTGACACTTTCAGGAGAAATCATCTAAAGTTTTCTTACTGACATTTTTATTATTATTAAGCAATGTAGTCATCTATATATTGGCCATGAAGACTCAAAACTGTTTTCACAAATAGTCATACAGTGTGCTAATACAATGTCAAATAGGCCTACTGCATGATTTAGACATTACCGTAACAGGGAAGGGAGATACAATACAGTTTGTTTAAACTCCACTCAAACTTTCAAAGTCAGTAGAGGAGTGACTTTGTTTGGAAAGGTTATGTACTTCTACTGTTATAAGACAAAGACACTGATGCAGCGGAGGACTTTGGACCTGCGCTAAAGAATACTATAATGTAGAAATGAGTCCTAAAACCTGGAAACTAGTTAGTATTTTTGACTCAAGGTTCTGCTACCCCCAAAATGTAAGGTGTGTGGCAAACACAAGCTCAAGATATTTATTCTATGACATAAAATTCATCAGCAAAACACAACTAATGATTTTTAAGCATCTTGAAGGCAGTTGCTAACAAGAAGATAAATGGGACAAAAGGGGTTTTCAGGGACATTGAACATCTTCACCCCAAAAATTAAAACTTATCTACTCACTAGTCCGTTTTTACGGTTGTGTTTATAATGGTGCTATAGCAATCTAGATTGAAAGAGTTGTCTTAAGCTTAGTGATGGAGAGGTTGAAGCTTTGCAACGCATTATGTTTTTGCGCTTTACTCCTGGAGACTATTAAATTTATAAAAGCTGTGCTCATTTATGAAGATTATCTTGATAAGGGAAATGTTTTATTGGTATCAGAGCTTATTTTCTGTAACGGTCTAAAAGCCAATGGAAAACCAGGGTGATGCCACACTCTTAAAAATAAAGGTGCTTAAAAGGTTCTTCACAGTGATGTCATAACCACTTTTGGCTCCACAAAGAAATATTCAGTCAAAGTTTCTTAAAAGAACAAGCTCTTGCTTAACTTTTTATAATCTGAAAAACCTCCTTTCACCACAAAGACATCGTGAAGAACCATTACTTTTACGAGTATAACTTCTAGTTTGGCCTACAAAAAAAACTGATACTTGCATTACTCTTTATTAGTTTATCTTAAAGCAACACTGTAATTTTTCTGTTTTCAAAATGTATATAATGAGAGAGAACATCATTCATCTACCAAACCGACTTTTTGCCTTATCCCAAATCCCTACGTCACATTTATAATAAGGGATTATTTTTGGGCTATTGTAGACCGGCTTGGAGTAACACATACCTGCGTGAATCGCCATTGACATAAGCTTGAAGAAGGTAGCTCCGGTTAGAATGTTCTTCCGCGGGACGCTTGCAGTTTTGTTTATTAACCGCTAGAGCGCCAGAATTTACATAGTGCTGCTTTAAGTGGGGCAGCTTCTAGTGCCCGCTCAAAAATACACAGGGAAATGTTTTCGTGCTGATGGCAACACATGACATTTGTTTAACTTTCAGGTTTGAACAAGAGAATAAAGAAACAGAGAAAAAAAAAATCAAATGTTAATGCAAAGCACATAACCTTTACTTTGAAAGAAGGTAATATACATCCTGGAGTTACAGATAATAAAGATACATTATGAGCAAAATAAATTCACAATGAATATCTTCTCTTCTTTCACTGATCCAAAAATGTCTACAGTATCAATGAGGGGAAAAGTGGTAGCAAACCTAAAAAGCATGTATGTCCAGGCATTCACTGAATACACTGTAAAAACGAAAAAGAAAAGCAAGCAGTAGTCCTCATTGCTAAGAACCTCAAAAAGTAACCGAAAGAAAACATGAGATTGATATTCATGGTATTCCACTCACTACATAGTTCAACTGCAATGCATATATCATAAATAGATGAAGGGGAGAAACACAACTGTTAGACAGGCCTACAAGCAAGATGCCACAATCCCAGCATAGCTGAAACAATAAATGACCACTCCTCCAAATTACAAATTTGGAGCGCGAGCAAAAGTAATCCTTTACAAACCTTTAAGATAAGTCAGTCTGCAGGTGCCTCTGCAATCACTTCTCATGCCAAACACCTCCAACCGAAAGCATGTTAAAACAGTTTGGACCCTTAAAATGTCCGTGTGGATTTAGTGGTGGCTTTATTTGTTCGTCTGACGGTGAGAAACACTTCATGGTGTGACGTGTGAGGGGAAAGAAAGGTTAAAGCAAAGAATGTTATGTCTCTTATCTAAGCCTTAGAACCTCTTCAGCTAGGTAAGTCTCGATTAGTCCTTTAAATGATAACAACAGTAACATCTAGCTCAACTCGTATAGCTGTAGCGGATGCGGTCCTCTCCCAGGTCTAAAGCAGACGTACCCGGATCCACACGATAACAGTGCTGGATCATTTCAGGCTGGAGAGCACTACATTTACATATTTGACTTTTTTTTTCATTTCTTAAAAAGGAAGGACACTACAGTAGTTGACAACTCAAAAGTATTAATGTGATGCGAATTTGAAATTTTATAAACCTACAATGAAGTTGAAATGAGTTTTCTTCAAACTGAATACATGTTCTTTGTTGTAGAGCCACTTTTGCTAGAAGTGTCGTCATGTGACTGGTATCCGATGAGCATTTTGATTGGGAGACTCAAACGCTCTTTGTATTGTTGCCTACAGGGGAGGAACAACAGATTTCAAGGTCACAATGAAGGCTTCAGTTCAGAAACAGCTAGATATCAGCATATTCACATCAAAAAGGCATTTCAGGTTGGAATTAATAACTTTGTAGTCAGTACAATTTTTCGAAAGAAATAAATACTTAAAGGACACATTTTATTGCATTTAACGTGACAGTAAAGAACTTTACTAAATTTCTATTAATCAAAGAATAACAAAACTTTGCTGAGAAATGTTTCTTGAGGAGCAGTTATTTCTAAATGACCATGTGACACCGAAGACCATTCAGCTTTGCATCACAGGAATAAATTACATTTTAAAATTATTATAATAATATTTCTACAAATAAATACAGAATTATCTTTCAAAAGCATCAAAATATTAGGGATGCACGATCATGATTTTTCATGGCCCGATTCTGATACCGTTTTTTATTTTCTTTAAACAAGCAAATAATAAGGAAAGTGTGCATAAACAAGATGTTTATTTGTTATTTAATAGGCCAAACTGGCTTTTGGCTATTGAAAACAACACACATCCAGCATCAGCATTTTAGTTTTTAAATTTGGTTTAAAAAAAAAAAGGTCTTTACCAGTGAGACTAAATAAAAGTATGCTATATAAATACATTATTCCAAAATCTTAAAATAAAATAATGTTGGTACAAATAAAACAAAGATGCAAAGTGTTACAATCATCCAATAAAAAAACAAAACAAATTAAGGTAATGATTCACATCTATATTTTTTTTCTTGAGCCAATGAAAAATAAATAACAATTGTCTCAAGTTAAAAAAAAAAAGTAAATCATTACCCTACATTTTTTTGAATTGGATGAAACCCTTTTTTTCAGTGTGCTACAGCAGGTGATTTTTAAATCAAATTCAGTCAATATAATTAAGGTAAAAAAAATAATCATCCTACACAAAAACACCAAGTTGAAACATTCAATCTATTCTTATCTGTACTTTAAATTCCTTAATGTGTGGACTGTACAAAGTAAGCAACATACCCTATCGTCATGATAGCGTCTCTGTTTTGGCAGTTGCCGGTCCAGATGGATATTTTATCCCCCTTTGGCCGGACGTTGACCACAGCCCCACACACGTCTTCACTGGCTTCATCAAAGGACTCTCCGATTAAACACAACAGCTGCAAATGACACAGGCAGTCAATATGAAGTTGACCGCACACCAAGCGGTCCACTAATCAATGTCAAAACAGGAGCAAAAAAGTCTTACGGTCTCCATCCAGTAGCGGTCAAGGTCATTGTGTCGTTGCTGTTTGTTGAGGGTCATTAACCACCTTCCACCGAGTTTATTCCTGTCATCCTCCCACATGGGTTTAATACCATCCTGAGACATACAAAATAATCTGGATATCAGCGTTTTGTCATTTTTGCAAATTGCTAACATTCATCTTTTTATCAGCATGCAGATAATTAAAATCAAGCGTAACTAGAATGCTCCACACAGAAACTCAAAAAATGCACCTGCTTTGCCAATAAAATGTTTTGTTAATAATCAACCACAGATTTCAGTTTGGCCATATACACACTTCCTGATCGTACCTTAAATAAACTGTAGTCACAGCCAAATCCAAGTTTACTGGGCTGCTGTATGTGATTGTATAATCTGAGGAGTCAAAGGGAATGGTCAAAAGTCAAATCCATCATAATTTGCCATTCAAATTTTCAAGCTTTGTTAAGAGATTTAAAAAAAGGGATGATAATGTGACTTCAATATATGACAAGGGAAAAACACTTACGCCCAGAAATCTTCCACTGTGTCAAATTTGGAGATGAGACGCAGATTTTCTGTCCAGCTTTTGCTCTTGTCATTTTTGAAATACCAGAGAGCCCATCTGCAGGGACGCAAAGAAGCACAGTGAGCACTTTAGGTCATTCATATCATATTCATGCAGAAGCTCTCAAAAAGATGATTCATACTCTCCTGTTAACATAGCTGCTCTAGAATTAGAAATATTACACGTTAGAGTATTAATTATTATATAGTGCAGTATACACACTGATCATGTGATTCTCTGAACTGATGGTAAGCGGCTGAAATGATGATGCCGAAACTCCAGTTCTTTAGTTTATCTTGAATCACGTTCATGAACATGGTCATTAGTTTTCACAAAAACTCATGGAGTTGTCACTAAAGCGAATACCAAGTCATTCCCAAATACATGCTTGTTTTTCAATTCAACTTTTCAAACTAATTGTTCTAGGTATAACTACTGATAAAACAATTTGTAATAGAAAATTAAAAAAATAGCAAATAGATGTTACATTTGTTACAAAAGATTCCCATTTCAAATAGATGCTGTTCTTTTAAGCTTTCTATTCATTTATATATATTAAGCAGCACAGCTGTTTTCAACATGGATGATAATAAGAAATGTTTCTTGAGCAGTAAATCACCATACAAGTATGATTTCTGAAGGATCATGTGACAATGAAGACTGGAGTAATGATGCTGAAAATTCAGCTGTGTCACAGGAACACATCACATTAAAAAATACATAAAAATAAAATTTTATTTAACTTAATTTTGATCAACTAAATTGCAGGCTTGTTGAGCATAAGAAACTTCTTTCAAAAAAAATCTAGTGCATAAAAGAACAAAAGTGGATTTTCACCTTCAACAACGTCTCGTTGTATCCAGAAGTATAAAAGAAAAAGGGCAAAGAAACAATGCAGCTCCACTAAACAAAAACTGCTATTGTTTTTCTGTCTGATGAAACCAGCCGAGAGAGCTGGGCATCTGTCACTGATACAGCAGGGTTAACTGTACTGACCAGTGGGGAACTTTTGGTTATCGGTCTACAAACTAGAAGAAAAAAAATTATAAAATGAAGCAGAATGAAAATGTAAAAAATGACTGCCATACAAGCTGAAATGTGAATGATACTCTTTCAGTACACTGAGAGACAGCTTTCATAATGAAAGAAGGTCCTCACAGATCTAAATATCAGGAATAAGCCACAGGCAGTGAAAGGGCAGAAAGGGCTGGAATGAGACAGCTCAACATGTGAGCTCAGCACTTCCTGCAGCATGCTGGCGCACGGCCACCGCATCGCTCATATGACTTCTGAGCTCAGAATGACACTAAACACTACTGCCACCGAAAATGTAACTCTCTACGCACCATGTCACACAAGACTAGATTGGTAAACGTCACATCTTTTTAATATATCCCAAGTAAGAAATTAAACCAAATACAAATCACAGTGACTTGCAAGCGTAAGTACAGCTAAACCGGACTGAAATATACACTACTATTTAAAAGTTTGAGGTCCTCAGATTTGTTTCTTATTCTGACCAAGGCTACACTTATTTAATCAAAAAACACAATAATACTGTGAATTATTATTCATATTTTAAATGAACTTATCTTTTGAATTTTCAGCAGCCATTCCTTCAGTGCAACATGATCTTTCCGAAATCATTCTATTAAGCTAATTTGGTGCTCATGCTGCTTCAAATTTTTGTGGAAACTGTGATGGGCATAGGCCAAAATGTGCACTCTCGTTTTAGTGATTTTTAATAAATATTTCCAAGTCAATTGGTAATTTTTTATGCTCCTTATATTCACCATCATTTAATAAACAGAGCATCATACTGGCCACAATGCTGCTTTCTAGATTTTGGTAAAGATGTCTCCATGGCTCCAGGACGACTGGACCTCATAGACCCCTAATGCACTAGGACTGAATTCAGTTATCTGTGATCAGTACAGCACGGGTTATAGATGTGTAGCACTGGAAACATCAAAACTACACAAAGAAGAGAACTTCATGTACCTGTTTTGCAAAGGGTGTTTGATGTACTGTTCAGAACTTGTCACCACGGCCGTAGGACTGTCAGCACGGCCTTCTTCATTTTCAGTTCCTCGCTGCATGAACGCAAAACAGAGAAAAAATTCATTTCCAGTAACTTCAGCAAGTTTTACTTCACAAAAAGCGACAGAGCAGAGAAATTTCCACAACTATTTTACAAATCCTAGATAACCCCAAACTTTTCCATGACAGAGGGAAGTTCAGGGTCATTCCAACAATCACCTGATCCTCCCAGACACCTTAAAGGGTTAGTGCACCCAAAAAAATGTATCTTATAAATGACTCACCCTCATGTCGTTCCAAACCCGTAAGACCTCCGTTCATCTTCGGAGCATAGTTTAAGATATTTTAGATTAAGTTCGAGAGCTTTCAGACCCTCCATTGAAAACGTGTGTACGGTATACTGTCCATGGCCAGAAAGGTAATAAAAACATCATCAAAGTAGTCCATGTGGAGGTCTTACAGGTTTGGAACGACATGAGGATCAATAATGACATAGTTTTCCTTTTAGAGTGAACTAACCCTTTAAACTGCCCTAAAACACATTTTGTACACCTGTCAACCTGGTTTCAATGCTAAAGGTCTTCTAGGATCATCTGAGATCTCTGGAGAAGCACGTTAAAGATACTAAAAGGAAACAACTGTCGCGATATTAAACTATTGGCTCCTAAAGCCCTGGACATCAGACAGACTTGACTGGACCTTCAGACAACTAACTCGATCACAGCGTGTTCTTCATTCAGTGTAAGTCTGATCACACACTATAGAGTTAGTAACGTTACTTTAAGTCTAATATTTCAGTTCAGTTTGGAGTCATACACCCTCTACTGTCGGCCCGGTATACGCTTCTCTAAACACATGCTCACCTATTTCAACGATCAATGACATTCGAGATATTTACGGAGTCAAACTACACGCTAATACAATCGTGCACACTGGAACGTCACATTTCATTGAAATAATTCAATATAAAGCGTATTAAGCAGTAGCCACGACAACGCGCGCTAGCCGATCACTGTTAGCCGTGAACACACGTGTCCAGATCTCTTGAGATCTGATCTCATCACGTCGAGACGAGAGAAAACTCGACACTATCCACCATAAAATCGTTTGGGTGTCGTTCCGCCGTTCCGAAGTGACCCGTTGACGTCTGTGAGGGCTGATGAATGTCGTTGTCCGGACCCTCCCTGTCTCTAAAGTCACCAGCAGCAGTGGCGCCCCGAAATCCCACTCAATGCACAAAGGACACCCCTAGCTTTTAACAGCGCTGCTCACTGTTTAAACATGTCTCGCAGACAACACAACAGACTCCGCTTTACCATTTCTGGTTGCCGGGAAGCCCTAAATGAAAGAAACCCTCTCCCTCTTACCGGCTCCGAAGTCGCCATCTTGCCTGTGAAATTTTTTTCTGACCGTTGGACGCTACTGCGTCACGCACGCGCTCAGAATCTACGGAAGCTGGCTGGGCTCCCGCGCGCTGGACGCGGGAGACAAAAACGCTAATTTGAAAATACATATAAAATCAAGAGAAGCCTAATATCGTATTGTGTAATTGTAAGGAAACGAGTGTAATGATGGTTAATGCGACAACAAAAAAACAAACAAAGACTTTATTTATTTATTACTAAATAAAATTCAACTAAATACCAAAAATAAGGTCAAAATAATATCATTGTGATGCGGACAAATGCTAATATTTGAATGGTAAAAAATACTTTCTTTAATTTTTCATTGTACTACAGCAATGAAAAACACCACTAATGCCAATCGTGAAAGAGATGTCCACTAACCTATATACTTAAATTTTGAGTAGTTGGTGCTTTAATTAATTAGTGGATTATCTGATGACTTGATGAAAAGAGATCGGCAATGTGTCAGGGAAGATATACACTTCAGTATACTTCAAGTTCATATAACTTAAAAAATGGATTGAAGTATAAATTGTTAACTAACAATATCTTTAAGCTGATTTACAGTGTAGCTGCTATATTATACGACGAAGATAAATGATAGTTTTTTATTTTTTTATTTAAAGTTTGCTATTGTTACAATAGAAAGTAAACTTTTATAAACTAATTAGTATATCTTTCTCCAGAGAAGTATTGAAATTGTATATATATATATCAGTACCCGGATCCTTCTTCTACGCAGCCATGATGTTGTAATTGATGCAGTATGTGGTCCATTGTCATGTTGGAAAATGCAAGGTCTTCCCTGAAAGAGACGACGTCTGGATGGGAGCATATGTTGTTCTAGAACTTGGATATACCTTTCAGCATTGATGATGCCTTTCCAGATGTGTAAGCTGCCCATGCCACACACACTCATGTAACCCCTTACCATCAGAGATACAGGCTTCTGAACTGAGCGCTGATAACAACTTGGGTTTTCCTTGTTCTCCTTAGTCCGGATGACATGGCTTCCCAGTTTTCCAAAAAGAACCTCAAATTTTGATTCGTCTGACCACAGAACAGTTTTCCACTTTGCCACAGTCCATTTTAAATGAGCCTTGGCCCAGAGAAAATGCCTGCGCTTCTGGATCATGTTTAGATACAGTATTGTTCAAAATAATAGCAGTACAATGTGACTAACCAGAATAATCAAGGTTTTTTGTATATTTTTTATTGCTACGTGGCAAACAAGTTACCAGTAGGTTCAGTAGATTGTCAGAAAACAAACAAGACCCAGCATTCATGATATGGACGATCTTAAGGCTGTGCAATTGGGCAATTAGTTGAAAGGGGTGTGTTCAAAAAAATAGCAGTGTCTACCTTTGACTGTACAAACTCAAAACTATTTTGTACAAACATTTTTTTTTTTCTGGGATTTAGCAATCCTGTGAATCACTAAACTAATATTTAGTTGTATGACCACAGTTTTTTAAAACTGCTTGACATCTGTGTGGCATGGAGTCAACCAACTTGTGGCACCTCTCAGCTGTTATTCCACTCCATGATTCTTTAACAACATTCCACAATTCATTCACATTTCTTGGTTTTGCTTCAGAAACAGCATTTTTGATATCACCCCACAAGTTCTCAATTGGATTAAGGTCTGGAGATTGGGCTGGCCACTCCATAACATTAATTTTGTTGGTTTGGAACCAAGACTTTGCCCGTTTACTAGTGTGTTTTGGGTCATTGTCTTGTTGAAACAACCATTTCAAGGGCATGTCCTCTTCAGCATAGGGCAACATGACCTCTTCAAGTATTTTAACATATGCAAACTGATCCATGATCCCTGGTATGCGATAAATAGGCCCAACACCATAGTAGGAGAAACATGCCCATATCATGATGCTTGCACCTCCATGCTTCACTGTCTTCACTGTGTACTGTGGCTTGAATTCAGAGTTTGGGGGTCGTCTCACAAACTGCCTGTGGCCCTTGGACCCAAAAAGAACAATTTTACTCTCATCAGTCCACAAAATGTTCCTCCATTTCTCTTTAGGCCAGTTGATGTGTTCTTTGGCAAATTGTAACCTCTTCTGCACATGCCTTTTTTTTTAACAGAGGGACTTTGCGGGGGATTCTTGAAAATAGATTAGCTTCACACAGACGTCTTCTAACTGTCACAGTACTTACAGGTAACTCCAGACTGTCTTTGATCATCCTGGAGGTGATCATTGGCTGAGCCTTTGCCATTCTGGTTATTCTTCTATCCATTTTGATGGTTGTCTTCCGTTTTCTTCCACGTCTCTCTGGTTTTGCTCTCCATTTTAAGGCATTGGAGATCATTTTAGCTGAACAGCCTATCATTTTTTGCACCTCTTTATAGGTTTTCCCCTCTCTAATCAACTTTTTAATCAAAGTACGCTGTTCTTCTGAACAATGTCTTGAACGACCCATTTTCCTCAGCTTTCAAATGCATGTTCAACAAGTGTTGGCTTCATCCTTAAATAGGGGCCACCTGATTCACACCTGTTTCTTCACAAAATTGATGACCTCAGTGATTGAATGCCACACTGCTATTTTTTTGAACACACCCCTTTCAACTAATTCAACTAATTGCCCAATTGCACAGCCTTAAGAGCGTGCATATCATGAATGCTGGGTCTCATTTGTTTTCTGAGAATCTACTGAACCTACTGAAAACTTGTTTGCCACGTAGCAATAAAAAAATATACGAAAAACCTTGATTATTCTGGTTAGTCACATTGTACTGCTATTATTTTGAACAATACTGTATGGCTTCTTTTTTGACCTAAAGAGTTTTAGCTGGCATCAGCGAATGTCTTCTGGAAGTATTCCTGAGCCCATGTTGTGATTTCCATTCCATTACATGTATGTGATGCAGTGCCGTCTAAGGGCCTTGACCCTTACACAGAGATTGTTCCTGATTCTCTGAATCTTTGGATGATATTATGCACTGTAGATGATGATAACTTCAAACTCTTTGCAATTCTTCTCTGAGAAACTCCTTTCTGATATTGCTCCACTATTTTTTGCCACAGAATTGGGGGAATTGGTGATCCTCTGCCCATCTTGACTTCTGAGAGACACTGCCACTCTGAAAGGCTCTTTTTATACCCAATCATGTTGCCAATTGACCTAATAAGTTACAAATTGGTCCTCCAGCTGTTCCTTATATGTACATTAAACTTTTTGGCCTCCTATTGCTACCTGTCCCATCTTTTTTGGAATGTGTAGATCTCATAAAATCCAAAAACTAGACAATATTTGGCATGACATTTCAAAATGTGTCACTTTCAACATTTGATATGTTATCTATATTCTTTTGTGTATTAAATATAACTTTATGAGATTTGTAAATTATTACATTCATTTTTTACTCACAATTTGTACAGTGTCATTAACAGTAGTGCATTAAAATAAGTATACTTACCACATATTTGGAAAAATAAAATACAGTATACAAGCAAATTTCAGACTTTTCTGTAAATGTCAGTATACTGTAAGCCTAAGTATAAATTTATTATCTCTAATCAATACATTCAAGTTGGATTGAAAGTATGTATATAATATTTTTGTTTAAAAGAAGGTGGTCTATACTAATAGGGCTGGAATAAGCTACTTTTTTGCAAGGTTATCATACAACATTCACTATATTTAGTGAATATTACGTGGAGACAATCCTGAGAAGTTATTCATGGAAATTCAATTCTACATTTCATATAAACTAAATTTCATAAAAACATGGGCGTTGAGGTCATCTGAGGATACACACCACAGTTTATCAAAATCTGTCCATAGAGGGCACTAGAAACTGTTTGTTGATTTTGAAATGCACTATTCTTTTTGGAGTTATGGCTCACTCTTGGAGAACATACTCCAAACTGAAGAGCTAAAGCTCTAAATCTGCTGTCATGTCATGATGAACTGTCTTATAGATATAAGGCAATCAGGCCATAAATTTATCTTTCAATCAATATTGTATAAGTGCAACTGTATGGGTGGTTTAAAATCTTTTATAGCTGAGAATGAGTTCTCCCAAATTCCAGGTCATTTAATTTTTCTGCCAGGAAAATCACTCTTTATGACACCATAGTTTGGGAATTGATATTCCTGAGCACAATTGGCAGAGATGACCCAAATACATATTTGAGCATGGTCCAAACTGACTAACTCAAAAATCTATTCACAATATCAGATGTTTTTGAAAATACACAATATAAAATATAGGTGGGATGGAAATACTGTTGAAATGCAGAGTAATAATAATACTACATGACTTCTCTTATGTTACTATGTCCTGTGTAGAGCGTATTAGACAGTGATGTGTTTGGGCATTGAAAAACTGCTATTTGGGTGCATATATACAAAAATCATTCAGAAAATGTGCAAATGGAAAAGCCTCACACTTCACATGTACTGTACATCTACTGTGCATTTTATTTTCTCAAAAGCTGGTGTTTCTTTCCTTGACAGATCATCTCAAGTCACAAAATGAACAAGTCTTCAAGTCATCATATGCTCTTTTTTTGTTTTGTAGGTAAGAGGAGGTTAAAAAAAATCCACATTATAACAGTGCCCATAATGGCTTACATTCAAACTTAAAGCCGAAGTGTGTCATTTTTGTTCAATGTTAAAAATAACTCTGGTTCAACATTCAGATTAAAAAATAAATAAATAATAAAAAAAAATTAATAAGCCAATGGTTGGTTTAAATTACCAAAGATGTAACATCTGCATGTCTGAACTGCAATCAAATCATTACTTGAAATGATTGCATTGGAAAAATCAATCGATTTACCTGACTATCTGAGAAAACTGCCAGAAAAAAATCATTACTGTTAATGCGATTTTGTCTGATGATGCTAGTGGAGCAGAAATTACACACTTCAGCTTTCATTCAACATATACAAACGAGAACTGTCAAACTGATAATATACATGAAGATGTTGTAAGGGAAACGTAAATTAAAATTCTGTAGAATTTAATCGGAAGACAATGCAAAAATTGTAGAAGCTTGTGTCCAAAGTTACATGTGAGACCTGAGAAAAGAGGGAAAATATAACAAAAAAAGAAGAAAAACATGCAAGAGACCCCTAATGTGAATATATTAACTTAAAAAGGAATGTAACACGTTTTTTTCTTTAGCAACATTATTTTTTTTTACCAGACTGTTGCAATGAGAGCCATGTTAGATCATCTGAACTCAAATAAGACCACATGAGCCAAATCTAACAAAATGAGTTAATGGTATTATAAATCTACCGTAATTTACACAGATATGTAATTTTTTAACCAGCGACACAAAAACCAACCCATAATTGACATAAAACAAGAGCTTGGAAAACAATAGCTTAGAAAAATGCATAAAATCAGTGAGCATTGAATCAAATTGCATTGGTAATTCCCTTAGGCTATATGATGTTCATAGTACTGGCATTTCAATGTCAGTCAATTAGCATCAGGGGACTGTGAGGTCATAGCATTATTTGTGCCACATAAGGTCAAGAGGAAAAACACTCAATAATATAGCATGATCTAATGATATTCAAGCTGAGTAAAACATTCAGCACCGGCCAAAAAGAAAGATCCAGAACTAGTGAGTCACCTACATGTGATTCGTCAATGCTAGGGGACTCTGGTACTATGAATAAGCACCAATGATGAGCACTTTCCCTGAGCTATATACAAACTCAACTCAGGGTTACAATATCGTCTTCTTTTTGTTACACATGATGGTTTTACCCAAAAACAACAGTATCATTGTTCAGCAAAAATAGATTTAATTGAAGAGACAGTAGCGTGAACATACCCATGCCACTCTGTGACTTCAAGTTCCCCAAAACATAGGTTCACATTGGGTTACAGTTGAGCTTTTCTATCTTTGTCGCAGCTAGAGTACTAGTTGAAACACATTTTCAGAGACAATGTGTAATGTTTCTCACAACCTACTTCACAAGATGTTGTTTCAAGTGCTGAAGCACAGCATTTTGGGTGTACAATGGTTCTGAACACTGACGTACACTCTTTAGCACCATAAAGATGAAATTAATAAGACATTTCTTAGCCGTATGTTCACTTTAAACTTCATGTAAGAGTAATGTAAACCTTTCGCTTGAGCCAATATCTTGACTAGGCCTCTGGATACATATGCAATTACATAGTCATAAAATGTATCTTTTCATTCAACGCACCTAAATAAAACCAAACATACTTGTGTATAAAAATGCACAGACACTGATCCACCCCAGCCCTCGCACCAAAAAATGTTGATTTCAAATAAAAACATCTCAGGAGGTGTCATGGGATCTCTTTAGAAGCACCAGTGAAAAACATACAGTAAATTCGTTCAAACATATCTTAACACGCTTGAATTGTATAAAAGGCTTAAGCTATTTCAAGTCATGTTTCAACCTCTTTGGGAGTAAAAAAAAAAAGAGAGACTCAAAATTTGGGACCAGATATTATAGAATTTTACATAAGTGCCAGAAATTAACCAGTTTGGACACGTCGTCAAAATGCAGCATTAAACCTTCAATGATTATTGCTTAAATATGCAAAGTTTCATAATCATGATAACAAAAACATGACAATTACTCGATGATCAACCAAACGTGTATATTGGAAACTGCAAAGGTCAAGTTGGTCTGAAGATACAAAGTGCTTTTTGAAAGGATGCCATGTCTATGTCTCACAACAGTGTTGGGGGAAGTTACATTTAAAAGTAATGCATTAAAATATTGGTAGCACTTTATTTTACAGTCCTGTTCCTCATGTACATACTATGTACTTATTATAGTAATTACAATAACTATGTAATAACTAGGTACTAACCCCGAACCTACCCCTAAACCTAACCCTACCCCATGTAGTTACCCTTTATTACCAGAACCTTCTTAGATAAATACACTGTAAGTACACTATAAGTACATGTTAGTACATGTACTGTAAAATAAAGTGCAACCAAAATATTGCATTACTGCATAAAAAACTAAATAACTTTTACATTCGTTACTTTTTATGGAAAGTAATGCATTACAATACTTTTGCGTTACTTTATGTCTCTTGTGCTAGACTTGCTTATTTGTTTTTTAAAACAAAAACTTCAAAATTAAAAATTTTGGCAACTGTAAAGGCCATTTCACACCCAAAGTGAAATTAATAAGCCTCTGGAACTCCCAGTTTATCTCAACATGTGGACGGGAGAAGTGTCAGTTTATTTATATAAAAAAAGTAACTGACATATTTTGTTACTTTACTAGTTACATGAAAAAATGAATCATGATTATGTTACTTGTGTTACTTGCGATGCATATCCCCCAACAATGTCTTATGCCGGAACAATGTACCTTCATACCAATACAAAAAACTGATGTATAGTTCCTGTTATGACCCATGTATGGTTCACATAGGTCAATTAACCTTACTGCTACATTGGCATCATAAAATAGCAACTACAGAGGGTCGGACAAGACAGCACCCAAGGCTAAGACGAGAATATAGAATTCACATTTGACAATGTCAATTCGGAGTGTTTACTACACACGTCATTTTAAGGATGACATACTCCTATTGCAGTAAACAGGCTTGGACCAGAAATTAAATTACAAAATAGTCTTGAAAATGATCAGAATAAATAATCAAATCTTCTATGTACTAATTTCATCTATATGTATAAAACCAGTCTTATAACATCTGTTCTGAGCACCATCTCTTTACAATAAAAAAAACACAGACATAAACATCAAAACTCACAGTTAAAAACCCACAAACGGTAGTCTATTTCTTCGTAAAAGCTGAGATGAAGAGCACGCGCATGAAAGGATGAGAACTAGCTGAGGTAAGGCATTAGCTAAGCACGGAGAATTTCACGTCCAGCGGTTGTAAGGCCCAGTGACGTGTGTAAGGGAGTACGGCGCTGACATGACGACGCCCTCACGCGGAACTGTTAGCGATTGACGGGTAGGAACCTGAAGCTTTTGTCTCTCTTCTGGATAAGTCTCGTTTTCGCTCTCCGTATCCCAATCCATTTCCTTTGACCTGTTGTTGAGTCCCAGACGCTCGGCTTCCTCTTTCTCCCTGGCCTTCTCTGCCATTTTAGCCTCATACTGTTGCAGGCCGTGGCCAGGAGCGTTCAGGCTCTTGTGCTGGTAGAAGACCAGGGAGATGCGGGTGGGATGCGTGCGGTTGGGCCGCAGGATGGGAGTGGTGGCGTGCAGTTCCCGTCGAGCGCATTCGATCAGGATGGAGCCGTGGGAAGGAGCCACCGCGACCCCGCCGATGTCCCTGTCGAGGAAATTGTGCTCGCTGTCCGACCACACTTCCTCCACTGGGGTCAGGGGTCGTGCCATAACTGGAGGGTTGCGGTGGTCCTCCAGGTTCAAACGACTGTGGAGACCCTCAGCCGTGGGCGGGGAGAGCGGGGTGGGAGCTGCGCCGCCCTGGAAGCACCGCATCTCCTCAGGCTCGGATTTGAACGAGGGAGAGTATTTCGAATTGGTTCTCAGAGAATCATTCGGATACGAGTGTCTGAACGGTTCAGACATGTGCCTGATGGTCTCGAACCCGTGTCTAAGAGAAGGAGAGCCATTGGTGTGGCCCGTTCCTCTTGGGGGATCATGCGGTCGAGGGGACTCTGGGTGTGTGGACATGCCAAAGCTGGAGGCCACAGGAGGAGTGCGGCTGGTGTTACTCTGGTTGTACGGGACAGTAGAGCGGAAGTTTGAGAATTGGTCTCCAATGCCTGGAACACCAGATGATCGCATGCTGGAACTTAAATTACGAGTATCCTTTTCCAAACATGGTGAATGTTCAACAGAGGTTTGTTTGAAACCTGTGGACAAAATAATAATAATAATAATAATAATAATAATAATAATGTTGATTAGAGAAGTCCCCCAAAATTTCCTGGAATAAATCAGTGGCACAACTGCCCCATTTAATGATCTATTCTCAAGAGAAATGTATATTTAATGTACAATATGAATTTAAATAATTCTTATTACATATCCATTATATGCCCATATTTTATAATGTCAGTGGTTATTTTTGTCTACTAAAAGAAAGCTATTCTTGTAATTTAGTTTTGAAATATATATCTGGTTTCTGGAAATAGTGAAACCGATACAAATAAACTGATAAATATTTTCATGCTATTACTGAATAGTGTGAAAAACAAACTATCTAAAATTAATAAAATTAATAATTAATTAATTATAAATTATAGGTAAAATTAATTTTAAATGCTACATGTGAATTTAGGCATCCCAGCATAAACAATGGATATTCATTTTGAAATTTAAAGATAACATTTAACTGTGCTATTCAATTCTTTATAAAATATATAATCTTAAAGTGAGTGTTAGAATTAGATATAATACTGAAATATTGCAGATAACAGAAAGGTGATTGTTACTGTTGTTACTGGAGCTTCCTGGCTCACACTTTGAGACAACGTGCTTCAGAGGTCACCATAAGGGTATGTTTCCATGACAACAATGTATGGAAAAATGAAAAGTTTTTTCTTTGCATTTTATAAAAGTTTTGCGGCCAGTAGTAGGTCACTTTGCTAAGAAACAATACATGCCTGCACACATCCGCATTCCTATCGAGGATGCACATCGCCGTTTTCTCCAATTAATTTTTGCTGTTTACACAGAGAAGGAACTGTATTGTTTTTAAAAACTTGCACCTTGATACCCTTTATCAAAAGTTTGCATTTTCAGGTTTATTGTGTAAACAGATGGCCAAAATCCATTAGAAATGTTCTGTTTTAGTTGAAAATGGTGAAGTGTATATGCCCCCTAAACCAGGGGTTTTAAAACTGTTTCTGGAGCCTCAACAACACTAAACATTTTCAGTGTTCCTCCACCTCCACACCAAAAACCCTGCCTGAACACAACTTGTACACATCAAGAAAATGGCATGCCTCTTAAGAAGGAAGGCTGAACTGGATATACCTTTAAGATGCGCGTTCTTCACTTTGACAGGGGTGCCCTGCTTACTGCGCAGGCCGCTTAGTTTCTCAGCATGGGATCTTTTAGCCTCCATCCTCCTCTTGCGTGCTGATTTGACGGGCTCGGCCAACATCCTCACTTCTCTTGGGAAAGCCGAGAGGACTTGCAGTGCCCCAGATTTTATTTTGGCCCACTGGCCCTCAGCATGGCCAAACTCATCCGTGTCAGAGATCTTGTAGAGCGGCAGGACGTGCAGCTGCTCGTCCTCTGGAATGTTCCGCACTGCACGGTTATCCTCCCTGGTTAAAGTGCATACCTGCAGTTCACATGAGGCAAGTGCACATCCCATTCATCTCAGATGTCAGAAAGGAAAAAAGAACGCATTAGAAGGACATTGACAGTGGACTTGAGACTCACCACAGTGCTTCCATTGGTCATGTTATGTGTGTCTTTGTGGGCATGAGCGCAGAAGTCCACACATGCAGTCACACCAGAGAACGGCCGACCTTCGGCCCTGCCAAGCCGACAGGCCTGCCCCTGCTGCTCCTGCTCCACCTGACATGTTACAGATCGTTACTATACTTTCTTTACAAATGTACACAGAGCTTAGTTTGCTTTATCTTGCCTGCTATAGAAATATCAATAAAACCATGAAATCAACTAACTTGGCAAACATTTTTACTGTTGGGCTCTGCTTAAGAGCAGGTTTAACATTGTGACATTTTGATTGTGTCATTCCTACCTGGTTCTGAAAGGACACAGGAGCAAGTTTCTCGTACACGGGGGCCAACTCTGATGCCAGATTCTGCAAGTTTTTCTCCAACTTCTCTTCCTTACCACAAAATCAAACATCATTGTTGTTTGGAAGATGAAAAAATAATGACCATAAAGCATAAATACTCTACCTTTCAAAAAAAAAATGGGGTTGGTATGATTACATCTTTTTTTTTAATGGTTTTGAATAACAATTTACGCTTAGCATGGATGCTGCAAGGATTTACTTGATTTCAAAAATACAGTAAAAACAGTAATGGAGTGAAATGTTATTACATAATTTAATTAGCTTGTATGAAGAATAGGCAGCAGAGTATACAATCTACCGTACTTTACACAGCATTGTTCCACCACTGTAAATCACACTTGAATTGGCTGAAAGTGTATAATAATGAGGACAATTTACAATGTGTTTGCATTGCAATGAATGATAATGACTCAGTACTCAATGGTACAGTGCTAGAGGGCTACAGGTTAAACTGGCTCAGGTACACGAGGTAAACAAGGTAATTCAGGTTAGTTCACACAGGATACTCTTATCAGAGTTGCACATCTCATTTAAAGCCACTATGGCTTGTTGGCAGGATTTTGAAAACCAGCATGTAATTCTTTCATAACAGAGCATTTCTTCACACATTTCTAGTGGACTGAGAATGTATTTCCTATGAGCCCATCTAGTGCTCACCTCCTCGGGACAGTCTCCCTGCAGTCTGAACTTTCGGGGTGTTTTGCTGCGGGCAAACTTGCAGCCATTGAAGTACATACTCCAGGAGCAACCAAAGGAGAAAGAGGCACCGCAGGTCTCTGGATCCAAACCCTGACATGCACAAGTGCGACTAACAAGAGAGAAGAAGAAGGTAAGGTAAGTTACAGTGCTTTAATATAATATAATATAATATAATATAAAACTTGGTGCTGGTGCTTTAACATGTGTGGAAAATATGGATTATATATTATGCATTACAATTATTAATGCATTTAACGCACCCAAAAGGGGCCGACAACTGTATTGCATCTTGAATTGTATTGCATGACAGAGATGATGCATGGCAATGACTCACTGTGTGATCAAGCCCATCTAGTTATATGCCCCCTAAAATTCAAGGATATGAGGGCAAAAAATGCCTGTATAGGTTTTTGTCTTATATTTATATTATATGATATAGTTTAGCAAAATCACATGAGCAAGTTTTTTTGCTTGCCAAATATCTTTATGATTGAAAATGCGAAACTGATTTTATACAGTAGTTCAATAAACAATAAGTCAAAACCCTTAAAGTTTAGATACAGTATTGTCTATTATTTCAGTATTGTTCAGTATTATCAATTTGCAAATGAAAGTAGTTCAAACTAAACCGCAGCAGAACATTTCTGTTACTTAATAAACCGCATTTTTAAAGCTCATTTTTACAAATTTACTAACATTATTTCTGCAGTGCTGAATCTTTCTAGAGCTACGTTTTGTAATGTTTATGTTTTTTATCATCTAATGCAATAATGAGTTTAAATGATCATTTGGGTGGACTAATTGTTTTTCCACAAATTAATGAACATTCATAACAGAAATAAAGTTTTCCATTAAGGAGCGGTATTTGATCCTGGAAGTGATTTCCTGGGGCATAATCTTACCTTTGTAAGGCTAATTTTGTAATAATAAACTTATTTAAATATATTTGTTGTCTTTTTATTTTAAATATGTAAATTTAATGAATTAATTAAATCAATCAGAATCTGTTGCCAAAAATCAACATCAATAATAAATTAGTTTATTACTATTTAATGTTTTAGAAAATCATGATTTCACTTAGTTTATGGTGAGAGAAATTAAATAATAATTAAAAAAATAATCTAAATGTCTTTGATTGGCCATCACATGCACATGCTCAATAGACATGTGGGGTTTTATTTATAATGCTCAACACACATTGTTGATAGTAGTCAATACTCGTGTTCACATTTCACATTGTATTAGTTAAATCATGCAGTTTAGTTTCATTATTTTAGTTCAGTTTTTGTGTCCTCGTGTCTCGAATTTTTGTGTTCATTTTGGTGACATTTTGGCCCCAAGATAATTTCCGACCCTGCTTTTGACTAATCCAGCCTGGTCTTTTCAGCAGTGAACGTACACTTACAAAATGATGGTGTGAAGGAGTTTCAAGAAAAGTACTCATGCTTCACAAACACTTCATCAAGAACAACCTCCAAATGTTCTTTTGTATTTGTGTGAGGGAGTTAGTACGTGAATCATTCCCACACACTCTGTCCGTATGTCACTTGTGACTCACTCCTCATTGAGGGCACAGCGGCGGCTAGTGGGCGAGCCATATTTGCAGAGAGTCTGTGTGAGCTCCTGGTACAGCCTGTCAGCCATACTGCGTGGGATCCCCTCCCAGGCCAGGATGAGAATGACTACCACTGCGTTCTGACAGCAGTGACCAGCACGCGGCCGCACAAGGCACAACAACTTCTCTTCCTCACTTCTTCGCCGTATGATCTGCAGGATTGAACACATGTGCACAGAGTATATGAAGGAGCAGATGTTCTGAAGCTCTTAGCAGACTGCTATTTTTTTCCTTAGATCACTCACCCACTTGGCGATTGGGCAACCTTGTGAGCTCCGCCCTTCTTTGCCTGTATACACCACAACCTCCACACGGACTGCGTTGCCTTTCTCGCCATATCTGTGATGAAAAAAGTTCAATATTTTTTTTTTATGCCAAGGACCCCCAAATATGATGATCCCTTTGCAACAGACCTCCGTTCATAAAATATAAAGGTACATATTTGTTTATATAAAAAGACACAATTAAACTGTGTAAGAATTTTTTTTATGTTATATTACATAGGTATACTGTTTCTAAAATAACTGGCTTTTAAACTGTCACTGTATTGAAGCCAAATGAGCCATTATTCCCACCCACTTTTACACAAATTTCAGATGTATAAATCTGAATAGACCCCCCCTTTTTTTCTAACTATATTAAGATTTGTGTTTCTTACTTTTAAGTATAAATGTAATGAAGAACAGATCCATCATGATTCAATATGCAAATATATGCAAAAAATCAACGGCAATCAGAATTTAGTATGTAAATATCATGACAACACCATCAACATCATCGGGTGCATTTTGAATGGTGGGCATTTCAACAATGCAACCCTAATAGGATTTTCAAACTTTAATCTTGCAATTAAAAAAACAGACTGAAATTATCCAAAAAACAAACAAATGTTTAAATGGAATCTGTATATTATATTATATTATATTATATTATATTATATTATATTATATTATATTATATTATATTATATTATTAAGCATATTAATTGCAAGTGTAATATTTAGGGTTAGGGGTCTGAAACAAACTCTAACCTGAAGGTTTGAGAAATATCAAAATAATGCTCTTTGCAAACATGGTACGTGTAATACTTTTGATTGTGCGACTCAAGGGAAATAGTATCATCACAGCATAACTCTGTCATATCTACCGCAGTTCAGTAGTAACCTCTGTGGTAAGAATCACTCTAAGGGCCCCTTAAACCCAGTTATAGGCTTCCTGTTTCAGCTTTTGGAGAGCATGAAAGTGTGTTTCTGCTGAAACACAACTGTGGTTGCTACTCTGAATGCAGTTAAGTATATAGCTAAATGTATACTTCTCTGTCAATGTAAAAAAAAATATAGCACAGCAGGGCTCCACTTCAAGTATTTGATTGCCAAACCCAGTTTTTAAGTATGCAATGTTAGCTACATGCACCCAGATAATCAGTTATTAATTCAACTGATACATCAACATTATTATTGCAAATTTTTTCAGAATTATTTTTTGCATTTATTGAGAAAGGATAGCACAGACAGACAGAAACATTTATTATTATTTTGTATTATTTATTTTATTAAATATATTTATTTTATTATATTTTATATATTTTTTATTTTACAATTTAAAAAACAAATGAAACAATAACTGTAAATTAAATAAATACATGTAATTTTTTCAATTATCCATTCAAATTAATAAAAAGGTGTAAACTTTTGTGTAGGAGTGAGAGAAAACATTATTGCATGTAAACATAGCAACCACAGAAATCCACTTTACCTGTTCTCCATCATCTCTCTCACGGCTGCTACATTCGGGCCAGATCCAAGGTGAGTGTAGTACGGACCCTCCTCTTTCTCAATCACGTGTTCTGTAGACGGAAATTGTGTTCACAGATGAACTGTAAGGAGATCGAGCCAACTTTTATTTCAAGTTATGATATGATAATATGACTTACCCACACAGTCACAGGAGGGCAGCTCAGTGATTTGTTTAGAGGGGGTGTTGAGGAGATTCTTGGTCGGTGTGTCCAAGAACCTCATCGGAGACTCTAAAAAGCTGTTGATCGTGTGCTTGGTAGGAGTCTGTTCTCCAGGGTTCACCACGTCCCCGCTTTCTAAATGTACACTGGATGTGGACAACACAGTAACACCTCCAGACTTCTCCACTTTGTAAAATCCATTTTGATTCGTGTGCAAGTGTTGATGATCATTAAAGCCATTGGCTTTATGGTACATCCCTGGGCTCTGCGGCAAATCTTTACAGGGTTCACTGGCCATGGTTTGCTGAGGTTGTTGTTTAGCACCATGATTTAGCACATCGTAGGTTTTCGATACCTGAGAAATCATTTGTTGTTCACATTCATGCCTCGGCCACTGGCTAGCACCTAGATGGTCATTCGTATGATTGTGAAAGAGTCCGTTTGGTTGCGGTAAAGAATGACCTTGAGCTCCTTGCTCGTATTTAAAGTGAAAGCCATTCTGCTTACCAGAACCTAAGATCGTTTCAAAGTGCTCTTTCTTCAGAGAGTTGCTGTAGTATAAAAGCTGCCTGTTCTCATGATGGGCCTCCGCTATGTACTTTTTCAGGTCTATCTGTGCTTGGGGAAGATATGGACTCCTCTTGTGCTGGAACCTCATCTTTTGTTGCAAAATGGCTTTCTGAATGGCGGCCTTGAGTGGGGTTTTCCTGTTGGGCGTCTTCTTGGCCAATGGAGTCCTACAATGGTTACCCTCGATCTCAGCAGCTTTCTTCTTAGACACCCTGGGTTTTGATGGCGTCGCTTTAGGTTTCCTTTGCTTTTTCAAGTGCTGCCCTGAATAGTTATGATTGTATTTCCTGGTCTGAGTTGGCATACCTTTTGGCGGACTGTTTTCCGAGAGTTGCATCTGCCGGGATTCGATCATGAACGCAAGCTGCACCAACTGAGCCGCGACTTCCTCCTCGTCCCTCTTTCTCGAGATCTGAGTGGCTTCTCCATGCTTATACTTCTTGAAAGTGCCTTCTAACCTATCAGGTTTACAAAGTGCTTGGCCGTTTCTGCGGTTCTCCGCGGTATACGATAGCTTTTCACATTCTGAGCTGGCCACCAGAAGATCCTTCAAGGAAAGTTTTCTGGAGGTAGACGCACACTGCTGATTTTGACTTTGGGTGAAGTTGGCTGGCCTCTTCAGAGGGTTACAGATGACAGAAGTCTGTTGCAATGATGAACTGATTACAGAGACCTTGTTAGAGAAAACATCTGAAACTGGTTTAGCCTCTTGAAGAGGTATGTGGTTGCTTGAAGTGGAGCACGTAGACGTTCCTCGCTGAGCGTCCTGATTCTGGTTTTCTGTTTCAAAGGGCACTGTTTGTGGGGTAGCTGCCAGTTGGGTCAAGGCCTCAATAGCTATAGCCTGATCAACACTAATATTCCTATGCTGGAACAGAGACTGGACACTAGGTAAAGATAGTGCAATGTTATCATTCTGAGGAGGTTCTTCTGGACTTTCTCCTTGATTTAACTGACACTGATATGGTTCTTCTTTCGGCTCAGTTTTTAAACAGGCACGAGGCCCGTAAAGCCTCTCCTCCAGACTTTTTCTGTCCGTACTGGAGAAGCAAACCACAGCTGCTAGGGTAGATAAAGCATCTTGGTAGCACCCGTTAGTTTCTAAGTGCTTTGAGAGTGGGTCATCAATCTCAACCCATTGCTCCTCCAGTTTGATCTTCTTCAGAGGAAACGTTTGTTCTTGAACGGACTCGGATTCATGACTCTTCTTAAACATGGGTCTATGGAAAGTGGCACGTGGCTCAGTGGGATCCACATGTCTCTCAGTGTTTGGTTCGATGTGTTCAGCACCATTATGAGAGGTTAGAGAACTGTTGTGAGGGAGTAGTACATCAGTGGTCCCAGGCTCCTTTCCAGGAGGGGTTGGTAACAAGCCATGCTGAAGAGGCGTGGGAACATCAGGTGGAACATTGTGTGTTAAGGATATGTAATGCGCCTCTTCCTCTGGTGTCGCACAGGTCTCCTCCATCTGCTCTGAGCTTGTGCCATTTACTGAGTTTGCCTCTGACTCAACCTGCAGTGGAAAAATATAGAGATGCTTCAGCAAGTTTTGGCTGTGGTGTGAAGCAGGACATACTGCAATTGGTCATCCCAACTTATGACAGCTGGTGCCACAGTGGATCATGGCACAGAACTTGGGGTGATTAAGCAATACACAAAAACACTTTTTCTGTGTTATGTGAGTTACTCACTAGTCTATAGCTTGTATTAGCAAATGAACAACTGAAATGCACTTCTTTAATTCTTTGTTCATAATATGGCAATTAATTAATTCACAGTAATAACAACATTTTTTGAGGAATGTAGGTACAGCTCAGCAAGTTTGATTGTGTTATTTGTTTAATGATTTTAAGTTAATATAACAAAATGTCATTAATGAGAGAGTGCAAAAGTCCATCTTCCAAATCATGCCCTTACTTTACCCAATTATACTTTGATTAGCCTATAAAAATTGAAACCTGTCATCTCAAATCTAAACCAAAGAGAAAAGTAGAAAAGCTGAAAAGTTTGATGTACATGGATGATTCAAAAATGCAAACACAATATGTATGTACTTTTATTTTTTAATCATTTAAGAGACAAAACGTACAGTGCAGCTTTAATTGCAAGGCAATTAAGTTCATTTTTCATCCAAAAAATATACATTCAGACACTTTTTTAGGAATTGGAGCCATGAACGTAACTGTGTTGCCAGCACTTTGTGTTACTGCTTCAGCTACAGGAATGCTGCACATGCAGTTACACAAACATGTGCATTTATTAAAACAATAAAAATCAATCTGCATGTGATTATTAAGATACAATTAATCATACTGCACTGTGTTAAAATGATAGTCACAAAGCCACAATATACCACAATGTGAACATAATTAGTAACACTCATTATAGCATCATAATAGTTTTTCCGCACCAGAAAAGAAAAAGGAGGCAATGAAAAAAAATAAATGCATGTGAGAGCCTTCACAGCATGCCTGCCTTACTGTCATCTAAGTACCTCTCATAAAACACAGTTTTACTACCTGTGTAAAGCAGTGTGCATAAGAAGATTAAATACTTGCAGGAGTCAGTCAGTCATTGTGTGAGAAACTGTGGTTTCACGTTTTTTTATATTTATAAGCAAGTGAAATGTGTCTCTTAGTGCAGTGTGTAAATAAATTCAGCAGCACCAACAATGCAGTATTGAGGGAAACTCCTTCATGTATCATTAACACTTATGCCAGGAGAAGGCTGATGCAACAGAGGGGTCGAAACAAAAGTGAGGCAATAACCTGGCAGCCGCTGCAACTGTTATTACTGGGGGGAATAGGAAGAGAATAGTAATCGGCTCTTCTGATGTTCCCATTCAGTAGCGAAACAAAAACTACTTTCAAAAACAAAGTGGTCTGGACAGGGATCTAATGGGAGGCCTTTTTAAATGTTCAGATCTTTTGCTTCCTGCAATACAGATGTCCAAACTTGTGCTGAGCATGGGGTTTAATTCAGTAGTGATGAACTGTGATGAACACTATGAAAACACAAGGAAGATGAGACTCTGTAGAAATGAAGGTTGCAAGTTAGAGGTAGTTTGTTTGTGCAAATTCTGGGTAAACTTGCAACATAAATCCAAAGCTGTTGTTTTTCAGGAAAAACAGCACTGATAGACCTGAGCTCTTGAGTTTACACTGTCATTTTCTAAGAAAAGCTTGCAGTTAAAACAAACTTTTGTAGATGGGTGCAACAGAGAGTAAAGTGCTTACAACACACAGTTACATATTTCATACATGGACACTAGCTGAGTATCTAAAGAGTTGGAGCACTTATTCCATCTAGTTAAACATGAAAATCAGTAGACCGGCTAATTACAGGTCAAATGTAATACTGTGACAGATTTTGCCTTGTTTACTGGACAATGTAATATAAAAAGTGTAAAAATGTGCCATGGAGAGCTATCTGGACATGTAATAAACTTGGTGAAATATAAAATTGCTTTATTAAAGCAATCTGCCACTTGAGAGGCTGTGTGTGACAGTGACTTTTATCATGGGTATAGATCTTAAAATCCTGTAAAATCACTATAATTCATTTTGGCAAGAATAGCAATATAATAAAACAGTTCGATGTCAAATAAACAGTTCAAATGACTTTTTCATATATTTTTATTCAAATTCAAACGACATTAAATGAAATCCTATGTGTTTACTAAATGTATGTCATAGAACTTATAGTAAATTTTCTTTCTTTTTTTTTTATCTTTTTTTACTTTAAATCAGTATGTCATAAACCGATCACCAAAATGTATCCTAACCATAGATTTTTAGAATTATACATTTTGAAACAGAATAAACAATTCTTCCGTGAAGTAAAATTGTTAATGAACCTGATTATTTGTTTGGTTGCCATACAATAAATTCAGATTATGTGGTCCCAGCTGCAATTTACAATATCTTTAAACAAGCCTCAATCAGAATTTAGAATTAGAACTGTATGTTTAATAATGAGCCATTTTAATTTGATTTTTGACTATTGTCTAATTAAATGTTATGAAAAACTGACATTTTTAAGGCTACCTGACCAAAAATTTTTAACAGTGTAAATGTTTAGTTTATTAAGTCTAAATAGTTATAATTACGTTTATTATCAATAAGTGTGCACTATAAATCATGTTAAAATCTGAAGAATTCAGCAAAAAAAAAAAAAGAAAAAACTCCACAGATTGAGCAGATTGTCTGCGTCTGATTATAAGCAGACCTAAAACAACCAACTGCTCGAATTACAGTATCATGGTAACAGTGTCCAAAACTTTTCTGTTTATAAATAAACAGAGAAAGTGTATAAAGAAAGTAAACAAATCTCCACAGACAGCTGCACACTTCTCTGAAATTCATATGGCTCAAAAACAACTGTACACAACAACGTCCTAACACACACACACACACACACACACACACAGTAGAAAATGTGCTTTTTATTGAAAACATCACTAGACGTTAAGAGAGACGGTTTGCTCATTCTCTGCACGTCAAGCGTTGATCTTTCACAGCAGTGCCTCCACCGCTTTGTTCTTGATTTGTTGTGTCTGAAGCTTTGAAAACTGAAAAAAGTCACACTTGACTCTGTCGTCTCTTCATTGTAGTAAAAACTCCCCTAGACACACACACACACACACACACACACCCCTAGCAACAGCGCACGTACTGCCAGGATCCTGAGAAGCCTCCCTCAGGAAGTGTTACCAGGGAAAGTCAGAGCAGAAGGGGAGTATCAAACCCAAACCGAGGGTGAGAAGGAGAGACCTGACACCCAAGAGCTTCCACGCCACACGCTCATTCAAAAACACAGCTATGAGAGAATAACACGGAGGGAAGCCGCAAAATAGCATCTTTTATCACGGCTTTAGAATTAAGCAGGTTCTCTGAGAAGTCAACCATCATCCCCAAAACTCAAACGTGCATCTTTATGCCAAGTTACTCGGTAACGAAACCCCTCCTGAACACATCAAAGCCAGTAATTTTGCTCAAACTGCTTTGCCTGCACACTTTCACAAACCCTCGCTGGTATGCAAAGTCTAAAAACACACGCTTCCTTCCTGGAGCACGTGTGTAGTTTCTCTGAAGTTTTGAGGTTTTTTTCATTCATACGAAGCTGCGTTTCTGTTTCTGAACTTCTGTACTGAAAAAAAAAAACCCACTCACAGCGCAGGTGAACACACACTCGCAGCTGCCCCTTCAGCCAAGCTAAACTCTTAGACACTGATTTGAGACGCTGCATCAAAAGAAACAGAGAGCACAAAATGTTCTGAACTTGAGAGAAACGTGGGAGTCTGTTACCTTAAAACCTTGCTTTTTTTCCCTGCGGTTTGGAAATATCCTTGCACCCTACCAAAACATGAGCCGAGGCACATTACTGATGATGCAGCAATGACAACAAGAGCATAAACACACACAACGCTCCCAGCGTACACACACTCTCCCAGGAGCATCTGTTTGAGACAATAGCCATTAAAAGTCTGGAAGTGTACCTTCTCATTCCTCAGAGGCAGACCCTCAATTTTGGGCAGCATAATCCTAAAAGGTAGCCATCTTGCCTCCCTCGGCTTCAGAAGAATAAGTGGCTGTAGTGGCAGATGCAGCGCGAGCAGCACAGGTTTGCATGATCAGTGCGGAGGAGAGAGGCTTTGTACCGCCGCTGCCGCAGACAGCTGACGCATGCCTCTCGCAGACGCAGACAGCACCCCGTCAGCCAATCGCGAAGGGACCCTAGCGGCTTGTAAATGTATCAGCCATGCCTAGACCCTCCTAAACAAAGGATCCCCTATGTGGTTTCTTACTCTACAAGTACGCACGAGGGAGAGCGTTAAGCTGCGGTCCGGACACTCACGACACCGGACTGGAGTTCAAAGCCGTCGTGGAGGGGGGAGGGGGGGAGGGGGGGGCAGGAAAAGTGGTCTTTGCAAGCGGGAGCACTATTTTTAGAAGCACACGAACGCTTTCAAGCACGTAACGAGCCATTTTAGTCTTACTATATTAATGGCGCGGTGAAATAACTAATTATAATAGAATTTCAATAATAATAATAAAAAAAAATTCTGAATAAGGAATGCATAATAATCTAATTAAAATTTAATTGTATCTTATATGTTATGTGTTTATTGTTTATTTAGATTTTAATTGTATATAAAATCTTTAAGAATCTCATATATTGACAGAAATTGTCTTTTAATTATATTACATTCTATGTACTCCATGTTTTGTATGTGTGTATATATATATATATATATATATATATATATATATATATAAATAACAACATAATCAATTAAACATAATGATAAATATAATTAACCATAAAGTTAAAATAGAAAAATATTTAATATAAATGATTTCTAATTATAAACTAATTATAGAGAAAGTGGTCTTTGAAAACAAATGTGCTATTTTTAGAAGCACACAAATTAGGAGCCATTCTGGTCTTATTATATTTATGGTGCATTGTGTGAAATTACTAACAAAAATTAATTTCTAAATATTATTTAATTTAGAATTAGATTAATAACAATTAAGTTAATTATGAATAATTAACATTATTTAAATATTTCTATTTATATATTTTCATTATAATAATCTTATATAGTGTCTGAAATAATAAATTAATTATTTTCTATTATGTGATAAACTCACTCTTATTATCATCACAGTTTTTAGAAGCACAGGAAAGTTCCTAAGCACAACAGTATTAATTTTTCTTATTATATTAATGGTGCATTATGTGAAAAGGAATTCCCATACGCATATCTTAAATTACAAAAAAAAAAAAAAAAGGACCTGTTACTTTATTTGTAGGATAATCACCTTTATTCTTGCTTTAAAAATGTTAAAAGAATAAACCTCAAATAAACATTTAAATACTCTAAACAAAATAATAATGTGCTTTGCTGATCTATGATGGATATTGTGTTCATAATAACAAGGAACAAAGCCGAAGTGCATGAGTATGACTAAGCGTGCTGCCACACAGCTGTTTTCATAAATGACGTCACAGCAAGGAGCGTCACGCTCTCCTTCTTCTGGGAGGATATGAGACGCTTCAGGGCAAGCAGTCGTGCTCTTGCTCTCTCCATGGAGACGCGTTTAGAGTGAATGTGACAGCGCAGCCGCAGACCCTCCGCCGCTGCACTGCAGCTGTCACACGATGTGTTCAGCCCAGTCTGCAGACACACACCAACCTCCACACACAAACGGAGGAGGTCAGATGAGGACAAGGGAACGCAACAGCTACTTTTAGCACTAGCACAGCTATTGAATACAAAGACCAGGGAGCAGGGGGATACAAATGCAACCATTATTTTCTGTATGCAACTGTATTATTTTACATAATATATATATCTTGATATATTACCTTTATATACATGTATGTGTTAGTGCACGTATTATTATAATTTATTTATTTATTTTAATGCTTTAATATATAATATATTTATGCCTCAATTAAAAACTGTAGGCAGCACATTGTTTCACTGAAAAAGACAATATGAAATTAGTTTGTATAGTAACTCAAGGTCATAAAACAGGTTGTATTTTGACTTAATGGCCGTTGTATGTTAAACTGGTCTATCTGGATGACTTAGTTTCTACCATTGTGACCCATTTCTTTTTTGCCAATTAATATAGCAATGCATCTACTTTGATCACTGCACTTTTTTATATGAACAAAATAGATTTTTACTTTTTTATCATTAATATTCTAAAGGAATCTTGCCTATATGAAAGTCCATATGGGTCTAAACTAAGACATTTCAACTAATCCTCACTCCAGATGAAACTTTACTCCAAAGCGTAACATGCATAATAGACTGACTGTCTCTCTGTGAGCATTTGTCTAAAGCAGCCATCCATAATAAGCTTGCCTGCTGTGTCCGGTGATGGCTGAGTATTGTTGCTGTGCTTTGTGGGATAACATGTGAGGTGGCTGATGGAAATCGGTTTGAGTCGTGCAGTGAGTCAGCTGCCTTGAGACAGTTTTCTTCACGCTTGCATCAACGGACAATGGAGTTGTGGTATTCTCTTTGACAACGGACATAAAGGCTGAATCTGGTTAATATTCTGAAGACTGCTGAAAGCTAGATAATGGTACAAGTGACAGTGCATTTCACAAGTGAAACCAGTAGTCTTTGTGGGACTAATACAAATATTAATCATAGCATGTTTCAAGTCTTTTTCTTTGACAAATCATTGGCCTTAAAAAAGTATTTTTATATTTTCTTAAAGGGATAGTTCACCCAAAAAACAAAGATTCATTCACTTGCTTTCATGTCGGGTTCAAAACCTATGCAGTGACCAATGCTGTCTCTATTGATTCTATTGCATGGAAAAGAGCAACTTGGACATTCTGCTAAATTTCTTCTTTTGTGCTTCACCGAAGAAAATCAAACAGGTTTGGAATGACATGGAGGTGAGCAAATTCTGACAGAACTTTCAATTCTATTTTGGCTTAATCTTCTGTTATGCCAAATTTACACAGCAATCTTCTGAAGTGGCTTTTATTAGTCTTTCCACAGACTATTTAATGCTGCTTAGAGTTGGAATGAATGCATTTACACTGCAATTACAACTGTGTACTTCAATATTAGAGGCTGAGGTGGGTTTGAACAGGCATGATTTAGTCTGGCTTGTATCTTTACATTGAATTTTGAGCAGGCACTGAGCAGCCTGAAATCATCTGTGTAAAGATGTCTTTTGGATTAATGTAAACTTATAGAAAGTGCTTTTCTTTTCCAGTACCCAAAACTCCTCCCTTATTTGTCTTTCCTCGTGTGTGATTCATTGCCAATTGCAGAAACATGCAATATGGTGAGCTTTAAAAAGCTGCCCTCATTAGTCACAAGCAGCCCATGTATAAATCTCATGAAGTGCTGGCAAACGGCCCGGTCGAGGTGTCAACTGCTCACCAATGGCTCAAGCTAATAAAATACCAGCCACAATTTAGTATGTCAGGAGATGAAAGGAGAACTTCACTTCCTTTTATCACTGTAAGGATGGAATAAACTGTGTGGAAAATGGATGGATATGGGTTAATCAACAATTGACCCTTCGCAAAGACCTAAGACCCCTAAGTTACTGTTGCTATGTCTGACAATTCATGCCGCTCTCAACGTACATATAAATTAAATTGATGAATTTAGCAGACCCTTTTATCCAAAGTGACATACATTGCATTCAGGCTAACAATTTCCTCCTATCATGTGTTCCCCGGGATTCGAACCCCCGAACCCCAACGCAATGCCCTACCACTTGGAATTTTTTTACATTTTTTTTTATTCTAACAAATGAACCCCAAACAAAGAATCACCAATAAATGGTGGCAATATGCTCTTTCAGGAAAGCGTGACTCTGTTTGGATATATCCCTAAAGTCACACACATTTAATTAACCCCAGACGGAAGGAAAAGTCAGGTTGAGCAAGAGGCGAGAATCCTAATCCCCTCCAAAAGGCACCGAGAAGCAATAAAACAATGTATTTATTGAGCAAATACAGTTCTTAACTCGATAACCCACTGGAGCCTGCTAATATGCATTTTTAATATGCAGTGTGAGAAAGTGTCTTCTCTTAACAAATTCACAGCGGTCAAGTAAAAGCTTAATTCTGGACATTAAATGAGTAAACTTGTAGCTAATGCTGCCCTCATACATCCTACACAATAAATTTTTGTATATAATGCAAAGTGTTATGCATTTCTGCATACACAAAAACAAAAGGATGCATCCAAACATCTCAGAGAAGACAGGAGGGAAGTGTGTGTGAACACAGGAAGACTAACTGGTGGTCTGCTCTGCACAGAAGGAAAAAACAGAGGGAGAGCAGACAAAGTCCATCAAGGACAATTCAACAGATGGACCTGGCTTCTGCAATTGCAAATATAACTAAAAGGCAGTTGCATGATCACCATGTTTGTGTCTGTGTCATGACTTTATTTTAAGCTACGATGATTCATATCACACACTAAAACCTGTTTAGCTCTCGGGGAAGGATTAACTTGAGTGAATAGTGTTAGAACACCTGGGACTCCTCAAAAGAAACTGAATGATTCAAACCATTGGCTTGCTCGGAGGGCTGACATTGAAATTTAAATCACTATTCAACTGTAAAGTCGTGAGGACTGCGCAGAAATTTTCCAGTACTACCATACTCCTCCATGGCAACTAATGTGGTAGTGTAAAACACTTTAAGACTTCCTATTTTCAGTGCTGACAGACATTAATCTTAGGTTTGCTTGGATGGGATGAAATATTCTGAGATGAGACGTATTAATTTATTTTGAATGCCAGAAGAACACATCATCCAAACATATCATTTGCCAAGACATGTTATTTTTAATTTGCTCCAGGAAATAAAAGACGACTTGGAAACCCTCAACTAGGAGTCACGCAATACCAGCTCTATCAAAGCGTCAAGAAAAACTTGAATTTTTGTCCTCCAGTTTTATTCAACGTACTAATTTGCGTTGCACTTGGTATATTGCGTTGGTCGATATGTAAATGAGATGTTACATCTGTGATCTATAATAAGCTAATTTGCCCTGTTTAGAAAAACTGGCCCTATATCTCATAATTGCAACTGAATGCATCATAATGTGACTATATCTTAGCAACATCTTGTGATCTTGACTTCTGATTGTCGCAATGTGACTTTGTCTCACAATTTTGACTGTAATATGTCAGAATGTGATATTGATTGTAAGATAAAGTTAAGAAATAAGGTTGCATTTTTGATATTTTCTTCATTATTTGAACATTTACTATATCTCAGTCATTACATTTAGACGGTCAAACATGTGATATTTAGCCACATTACATATTTAAGCAACAAGAGGAATTAAAAAGGTAATTGTGCGAAAGTTAATGTTGTCATATTGTTAAATTTTACACTGAGGTGAAAGCAGGTTTCCACCCTTACGAAAGGAAAATATATTTACCAATATATTTCTTAAAATATATTGTGATATATTGTAATATATTATTTTCCCTTTTTATTTTCTAATATTTAATATATTTGAATACATTTAATAATATATTGATGAGACATATATTATATAATATATTGCAAAATATACAAATGATTGCCGCTTTTAATATATTGCAATATATTGGAAAAATATAAATATATATAAGAATATATGCCTAATATATTACAATATATTTCCAATATATTGCAATATATTTTTATTTCATAAGGGCATAAGTTATAGGGTAAGACTAATCAGATTGATAATCATTTAAAAGGCCACTTTAATCAATTGATTCATCCTGCCTTTTAAAATAAATACTGAAAAGAGAAGCACTTATATTTTGTAAACTGATGTGTTCTCAGATGTATATAGCCCAAATAAAATAATAAATGAAAATGCATTTGGACTGTGACATGATGCATCACCTTGTGCACAGGTTGCTAATGGTGTCAGATGTTGTTCTGGGCTTGGATTTCTGTTGTTTGAGGGTGTGATGGAAGTATTACAAGGCATTGTGGAAGATTAGAGATCAGAACACACTGGTCAGAGAGAGAGCTGATGCAGAGGCATTCACGCATACTGACATTTCACGATTCCCTTGCTCACTTTCTTACACTTCAGACTCCTACCAGCTGTACTTGCTTGCCTGACTCTCCAACCTACACGGGCACAGCATTACAGCCCCTGCCCACAGGCTCCAGGAAAAGCTTTTCACTGGTGATTTAACTACATGAATATAACATTAACATCATCCTACCTTTTTCTCCAAAATCTCACTTCAGGATCCATGTTACAAAACACACAGCTGTGATCACACAGTTGAACTTTATACACACCAAGCAAGCAGTAAGCACAAGGTCATTAAAAGGGCTTCAAAAAATAAAAAATAAATTATATATAATTTTTTCAACATTTTTCAAAACTCAAAATTGGCTTTTTTGAGTATATTGAATTTTTTTTATGCTACTGTTTTCTCAGTGTGCTACAACATCTTTCACAGATTTCACTATATAGTTGTAATTTGATATGTGAATTAACAGATGATGAATGGTGGGAGAAGACCAATTTATTTGATGAAATGAAAAATACGAAAAAAAAATAAAAGAATGAGGAAAATCATAAAACCTAATGAAGAAAATACGACTTTTGATTTCAAAAACGTCACCAAACAGAATTAAATAATACAATGAAACAGAAAAAAAGGAGAGCTTTCAGATACAGTATGTTCAGGATTAAACTGACCCACAACTTAGTTTTTCTTGTTATACCAAAAGATCCCAAATGCATACCTGCAGTGTTTTCCTTGGACTGCTGAAACCCATGTTTGTTTTGGGCATCCCAAGTTGGAGTCTACTCAAGGTCCTTTCCCGTTGCCCTTTCTCATCCCATTGCTTCCTGTCTCCTCTACAACTATCAACTACACTGTAAAAAATGATGCAACGTTTAAAACGCTCATCTTAAAGCTGCAGTCCATAACTTTTTTTGTTTAAAAATTATACAAAATAATTTTTTGAGCAAATACATAACCAGTTAGTGTTACCATCTACTTAGCCCAATTCACAATGGTAAGCTTATAATAAAGTTTTCTAATTTGAGTGGTACTGGTAGGAATTCGTGAGAAATTCGAGCATGTCATCATTACGTCACATCTGTAAACATAAAAGGAGTCGTCCCACTAGCTTTTTTTGATAATCAATGTGCCAGTCTATTTTACGTTTTGTTTTTCATGATCACAAAAAACACAAAGCGTCAAAGCCAGAGGTTTTGCTGCCCAAGCTGTCGAGATGATGACTAACCTGAGACGCTGCTAAAAATACACCCAGAATTCACATCTGAACATTTAAAAGGCTGTACAAACATAAAATATGTGTGCACCTCTGATGATGATTTATTAGCCCATGTATTTTTAGATATGGATGTGAATGGAGGTTTGAAGGATTTAACAATAAATGTTGACAGTAACCAATCATGATACATCATGAACTGGATGCTCCCTGAAAATATCAGAGGCCAAATGGGCAGATGTTCTTGATTTAGAAGTCGATTTTATACATGTTGATATCAGCTCAGTTCTATGGTTAATCAAGTAGTGTTTGGCAAGTGCTCTGGAAAAGCAATAAAAGACTTACTCATCGTGGAAAAACAAAAAACGACAAGAATATTAACAGGACTCGGTAGAAAAATCTAATTGCCAAAACCTCTGAATCCTCTGAAAGTCATTAACTGTTATTTATTCTTATACTGATTGAGGCAGACATTGGTCCTTAATTAGAAGCCCTGGTGATGTGAGAACGTTAAAATTTGTTTCCCACTGCGGAACTTAATGCTAATTGGTTATCTCATGCTAACCACACATGCTACTCAAGTTCCTACACATCCTATGTGAAATATTGTGCCCCCACAATTTTGATAATTTTCACAAATTATTAAAAACCTAAAACTATGATTACTTGTGAAACGGTAAACTTGTATTATTCACTTAGAAGTCACAAAATTTAAATTCATTTGACAGTCTAAAGTTAAAGAGATGGGGGGGTGAAATGCTATTTCATGCATACTGAGTTTTTTACACTGTTAAAGAGTTGGATTCCCATGCTTCAAAATTTTTATTCCAAAAATACTCCTTCCGGTTTGTCACAAGTTTCGGAAAAATGTTTTGGCTCTGTGTGACGTTAGATGGAGCGGAATTTCCTTATATGGATCCTAGGGTCCCTACTTCTGCCGGAAGAGCACGCGCTCCTGTAGAGCAGAGCAGAGACGAGACATTCACTGACCAGAGCGAGAGCGTCGCGAAATGTCACAAAAGAAGTGTTTTTGGTTGCCAGGGCAAGACAACCCTGCACAGATTACCAAAAAAAAGTTTATTTTTACAGAGCATCAACGGAGTTGTGCAAGTGTTTGTGTTTGTTCCCTGCATTTCGAAGATGCTTATTTTACAAACAAGGCCCAGTTTGACGCCGGATTTGCACATCGTTTATTTCTTAAGGATAATGCAGGCCCAACGAAAAAGGGTCACGATCGTGTGTTGGAACCGCAGGCGGTGAGTAAAACTGCTTCAAATATCTCTGTGTTGTTAACTTAGCTATCGGCGCGTAAGCACATCAAGTAAACAACATGCGATGTTGTCATCAAACTGCACTTTCCTCATGTACAGCTTAAAAAAAACACGACAAAGTGGAACTTTGAAACCACTAAACAAATATATAGTTTCAGTAGATACCACATAGAGACGTTGTTGCTGATGCTGCTCTTGTTAAATTTCAGCCTCTGGATCTGATTCTGGATCATAAATATACGCTGAATCTGACTGTTAGCCATGGTTTGTTTTGGATGTTTTTTCCTCACGGTAATGTCACAGCTTCCAAACGCTCTCAGCAAAAGCCTACTGGCTCTCGTGATTCTTTAGCTCCGCCCACAAGTCACGCCTCCAGCCGCTTGTGTTTTTCCGGGAAAAATCGGTACAGACTATCTTTCTCTTATGAATATAATAAAACTACAGACGTTTTGGAGTTATGAAGGATGCAGTACTACTCTATAGGTACTCAAGATTAACAGGATATTGAGTGAAAATGAGCATTTCATCCCCCCTTTAAGATATTTATCCTAAACATAGTTGTGGGTAATACAAAACTTTGTAAAAATTTATAGTAAAATGTTGAGTAAAATGAATCTCTTCAATTCTGAAATAAATCACACTAAAAAGAGATACAAAAGAGACTCCAAAGTGGACTTAATATATTAAAAAAAAGTACAGTTTTTGTACAATTACACTGTGAAAAGTCTGGATTCAAAAGGTTTAAATGGTTTATAAACTACTTTATATTTTACTAGCTTAAGTCTTCAGAGATGTTTCTTTGTTTAGTGCTGTAGCTTCAGAGCAAAAATGAGACATCTGTTTTATACCTTTCATTAACTTGACTCGCATTGGATAGTCTGGATAGATTCAGTCCACTGAGAGCGGCCCAGTCATTTTCTTCATTCTGTGTTGATTGTGTGTGGGATCTGGCAAGCTCAACTGTGCAAATGGTCATATGGTATGTCAATCCTGAGCTCCATCATGTAGATTTCGCTGACACTTTCATTAGCATTGCTTCACACACAGCCAAGGTTTCTGTGTTACATCACTTTAGACTAATGCAGTACGGGGTCAAAATCATCATTCAACGTATAATAGACGAAACGGAAGTTGTAAAAGTTCCTTTAATTCTCAATTCTGAATATGTGCTGATTGTGAAAGAGGTTTATACACATGAAACCACAGTGACACTAGTAATCTAGCCTGTTTACCATGTCTACTTTCTTTTTCTTGTTTTTAATTTCTGTATTTGTGAAAAAACACATAGCATTTAAGAAGTGGTTGGTTCCTCTGTTTTCAGCAGGGGAAACAATCCAATGTTTTCTTCCTATCAACACTTCAGCACCAGGGTTACAGATATTATTTACTATTACTATTATTTACAACTCGAGGTATCGCACATTCTATACACTGGAGCTCAATATTGAATCAAGTTCTGAGCAGCCAGATGAATGAGTTTTAATTAATTTATTATGATTATTTTAAATATATTATTTTAATTTATAATAGCGGAGTTTTGAACGTTAATTAATGAAAATAATCTGTGTTATAATTTAGTCTAGATTATCACTAGCATTCTAGATTTCCATTCATCAATTGTTTTGTATTATTATAAGCAATTTCAACATTTATAATGCTGTAGCTACCTATTCTGATTTGTTTGCTCAATATAAACGAAGAAGCTTAATTTTTTATATAGGTATGCTTATTTCTGAACATTTCTAAGGACTGTTACTGAACATTTTACCTCAGATCGAAAATTAGACATTCTTACCTGAAAAACCGATGACAAACACTATCTTTCTCCACGTTTATGACTTCCTCATGTTGTCTTTGAAGAATCTATGGTTGGTTGAATATAATTCTGGATATTTCCCTTTGTCATTGATTAGTTTTTCGTCTTTTGTGGTCCACTACTCCGCTATTTAAATGACCTGAAGTGTGTTGTGACGGTTGAGACCTGGTAAATCCATTAGGTGGCTGCCGGCGACATTGAATAAAATCACAACAGGCAAATATTGTAATATTTTGCGTATGTAAAAATGTCTCAAGAGAAAAATAAAGGATTAAAAGGACTATGTTTATTACATTTTAAGCTGTACAACTAATGTAAGTAGTATTTTGCAGCAGTAGTATCTTGGTATAATGTACGAACAACATTTTGAAACAAATATGATGTTATTTAATATGAAACTATGCAGATGATGCTCTGTGGCGCAGCAGGAATTTGAACAGCATCCTGAGTTTTAGCTGGGCGCCACAGAGAGACGCTGAATGGCACCGCTGGTGTGTGTACACCATAGATTGTATAAAAACATGGACGTAGTGTCCTTGACGTCACCCGTAGACTCCTGAAGTTTGTTTGTGAAGCTTAAAGTGTGCATAGCAGGCCGTAGCCATCTGGGCAGCGCTTCACAGCGTGACTCTCCCAGATAATCAAAAATGGGCAAAAAAGGCGGGAGCTAGTTGCTAAAGCCATGCCCACCTAGCATAATGGCACTGTTAGCAGCGGCAAACCACCTATCACTCATGTGGCCACGCCTTAATATCATTTAAACAGGAGTTAGAAAAAATAAATCACCCCCCTCACAGTTTTCATGAAGGGCAAAATTAGCTACATAGACCAAAATATTTTTTTTGCACCAGGCTGTAAACATGTTTTGCCTGCTGTAAAGTTGGCCATTTTAACATGGGGAGTCTGTGGGATTGACTCCCTTTTGCAGCCAGCCTCAAGCGGCCAGTCGATGAATTACAGTTTTAGTCACTTCCTTGTTGGCTTCATGAAAGAGAGCGGAGGTTGGCGCTACACTCATAGAGAATAAAGTGTTTGAATTTTAAAGACGTGGCGTGGCGCGGCCCTTCTCGTCTGCTGTGCGACCCCCTTAACACTGTGATACCCGTGTGTTCTGGCGCGATGAGACAAAAACATTCAAACCCATTACAAACGATGCATTTGTTGCATCCGGTGGGGACATAATTACCGATTATAATGACTTATACTGTCTTTTTATGCATTGCGTATCACACTTAAACGAAACCATGTCTGCATTTGTGATCTGAGAAATTACAAGTGCTATCAGTTACTCTACACTGCTCAAAACTCGTGTCTGAATCATCAGTGGCAAATTCTTTACATATGAAAATGTACTTATAGACTATGTGTCAGAAGCACCAGACAGTCCCTGCAAAGTTGGAATTACCCCACTTTATAGAAACACCGGAATTGTAGTCTTCTCTCCCAGGAAACAGTCTTTGTCCTCTGCAAAATGCGCTGTATACATCTGTATATTTGGGTTGAACTTAGGGTGACCACCCGTCCCGCGTAGCGCGTGCGTGCACAGCGTTTGAAGCCCAATTCATGCGTCCCGCAAATTGAGACTGTGTCACGCATAATCAATGCTTGCTCAAAAAAAGTTGATGGCTCTATATCCTCGAGCCCCAGGCAGCCAAACGAGCATTACTTGACAGTTCAGCACGCTACTGCGAGAGCGGGAGCGAGCGAGTTTGAATGAGAGATGAAGTTTACATCTTAATTATTTCTATTTTAACGTTTTCCCTACATCATTTATATTAAAATATGTTATGTAGGCAATAACTCAGTTTACTATTTGACTAATTTACTGAGGTGACATCGTTGTTAACTTACTAAAATTATGATAATTTGGTGGATAATTTAAATTTTTCCGTTAATAACAGGTAGTGTATTCCGATGTAAAATTAACATTCGCCTGAGGACGCTCAACAACCATCTTATCTGAGCTCAAAACACTGCTTGAGCAAGTGTCAAGATACTAAAAGTAATAGGATATGTGTGTGTTTATTTTTGTTCTCAGTACGTTATTTTAATAGCAATTAAGGATTATGAACATAAAAGCATTACAAAAAAACATATATATATTAATATTGCAATATACCATCGATGAAACCACAAAGCTCACGCGGGAGGTATGTATAACTGCAATATAAAATAATTTTGAGTATTATTGCTATTAGCATTATTTTCTAAAATTAGGTACATGTAATATAAAAGTACACATGGCAATGTTTTTGCAACAGCTCCAAGTCTCGCGCGCAGTGTAGGCTATACGTCACTGTCCGAATCCGTTCACTTATTTATTTGTTCACTCCTTCCTGATATAGTGAACTCAACTGCCATACACTATATAGGGATTAGTGAATGAGTGAATTCCCTTCCCTTGAGTTGTGATGTTAGACTTTTTTTTTTGTTTGTTTACTGTTCCTGTGGTGTTCCTGTGGAGCAACTACAATTCATTTTAATCATGTAAATGTATATTATAATTTATTTAAAGTGAATAAATTGTAATGAAAAATAAATAAAATATCTAAAGTAAATCGTAAGTGGGAGTGCATCTGTCAATTCTGTCATGAGCATACATCAGCACTTACACATGTTTAGGGGAATAGGGCATTATTAATATACCATGTAATGTGGTATGTGCTAGAAATGGGTAAACCACTATCAGTGAGTCTGCCCATGGGGTGGAGGCACCCCCGCGCAAGGTGTCCCACATTGTCCCCTCAGAAACATACCCCTTGTCCCCCCTTGGGCTTATTAGCAGGTGGTCACCCTAGTTGAACTGTTCTGGAACAGTGTTGAAAATACAACTTAACCCCTGATTTCTAGTCATGTCCTCTTTTGGACGGTCAAACAAAGTAGCTTCACTTTCACAATGAAACACACAGCATCTCCACGACATGGCGGCAATGGCATGAACATTTGGGCTGTTTTATGCAAATCTTACCAAATTGTGACAGACATGTGGGGTCATGTTAGAATGAGCTGTTTTAGGTATGAGTGGCTAACTATAAATATACTGGATTTGAGACTTTAGTCTTTGCAACTTTACAGATCTTTTTTATGCACCAATAGCTTGTAACACTCCAAAGAGAAAGAAAAATTTGAAATTGCATCATATGACCCCTTTAAAAAAAAAAAGAAAAAAAAAAAGAAGGATTGTGTTTCACAAAATGATGGAGACAAATTTAGTCATTTCTAAAAGTGACAGGGCATGTTATGATGTGAGGGTGGGGGTCAGTTATAATAATGGTTACATCCTTGCTTTTCAAATGTAGTGAGGATTTAAAAACAAGCCAACAACAACAAAAAAAGGTTACATGGAGGTCTAAGTCTCTGCATAGCCATTTAAATCAGGACATTAGGACACAAAAGTAGTAAAAAAACATCTGGTGTTCAAAGCAGATCATCTGTGAACTAAACTATCAATATAAAGTATTTGTTGTAGACCACGGCTTTAGGAATGAAGAACTTGAGGTTACCATCCTGATAAGCATACTCAATCCAAATAAACACTTCCTGGAGAACAGAAAGTCGTCATGGTTTCCTGAGAAACTAGGTAGTGTTTTTCCAGTCAGGGTAATGTATATTGTTTGTTTGGAGGATGGGATGCCTTTGGGACTGTAGAAACAAACCCTCTAGCTTCAGAAAACCCATTACTTAAAACCTTCCGACTGGCGTTTACTAATACCCCAAGTAGTGATGTGGTCCAAACACTTCTTAAGAGTAAATCAGGACATAAACTGAAGCCACTGTATTCTGAAGCGTTACCTCAGCATCCTGCCTGGCTTTGGTTCACTGTCAGACGTGATTAAAACCAGACCTAACTGAACCAACAACCCTCTTACCATTCGTTTTCTGCTGATTTCCGTCTCCCTCCACTGTGCCAAGCCAAGCAGCCCCCTGTGCCATTCACAAGCACATGGCAGTAGCTTCGTCTCTGAGGCATGGCAAAAACGGCAAGCAATCATAGACAATATTTCTGAACCGAAAGCTCAGAGGGTGTCTGTGTAGTTGGGAGTGTCACAGCTGGATGGCAGATGTGCACAGTACACCCAGCAAAATTAGTTGTTTTTGTATGAATATACCTTATAATTAGGAATGGAATGGAACAAACATGATCACAAACCCCCAATGATGTTTAAAGGAACATACATGAAGTAACAGAGATTTATCTAAACCACAAACCCAGCACAGTTCATCTATTACCAAAAGCAATGCTCTGAAAAGTAAACAAGACAGACATCACTTATTTTTTTTTTATGACTATACTTCATAGATGAAGGAGGCATGTTGTGGCACAGGCTGTGAGATGTGCTATGTGATTACTTCTAGCCCAGGGGTCATGTATGTTGTTCAATAACTAACACTAATTAAAGAATGATGTAGCAAAAACACTCAGCGGGTTACATAAAAGTGACAACTGATCCCTCGTACTGGATCACAAATCACCCAGCATGTTGTTATCTTTAAGTAATTATCAGTATTATAGATAAACATCTTGTTTACAAGTCAGAGCTCATGTAAGTCTTACCCATACACACGATCGGGATCATCTGATCCAGTTTGCCAGCACCAGTGCTTCATGTGTTAACTTTTGACCTGATATAGTACAGTAGGTGTGGACACAGGCTGATCCTGATCTTCTTGTCATCCTCTTTCTTCCACATACACTCAAAGAGACTTGATTTAACTTGCTCAGGACAAAATGGAACAATATGCATCAGAACAAACAGAACAAACCTTAAAACGAACCATTTTAATACTCTCCTCCCATAAATTTTGTGTCTGAAAGGGAAACTCACACAAATGCACAGTCAATAAGGTTAGGCAAAAAAAAATAAAAAAACAAAACAAACCTAAAAACAATGTACAAGCCTTTTCAGTCCTAATTTTTCATTGGCCGTCTATTTTAACTCCAAAAGGTGGTTTGTGCTGAAACAAGATGTTAGTAAATATGGCCCTAAATTATTTACGGGGTCATATGATGTTGCTAAAAAAAAGAACATTATTTGGTGTAATGAAATGTGTTTATGTGGTTTAAGGTTCAAAAAACACATTATTTTGCACAGTGTAGATGATTGTTTCTCCTCTATGCCCTGCCTTCTGAAATGTGTAAATGCGTAGAGCTTGTCGCTCTGAAAAGCGAAGTGTGCTCTGATTGGCCAGCTACCCAGTGCATTGTGATTGGCCGGTCAAAACAGGGCAAAAACAATAAAACCCATAACAAACAAGGCAGTTGTTGCATCCTGTGGGAACATAATTACTGATTATAATGATTTATACTGTCCGTTTACGCATTGCTTTACATATCGCGCCACGTAAACATAAAACCATGTCTGCATTTGCGAACGGAGAAATGACAAACAAGTGCTACTCTATACTACTGTCCTTGCAAAGAGCAGGAACGGTCGGGGGGGCTTGAATGAGGAATGGCTGGGGGGCTTGAGCGAGAAACAGTTGGGGGCTTGGGGCTTGAGCGTGGAACGGCTGGGGATAGAGCGAGGAATGGCCGGGAGGCTTGAGCGAGGAACAGCTGGCGGCAAGAGTGAGGAACGGCCAAGGGGCTTGAGCGAGGAATGACCAGGGGGATTGAGCAAGGAATAGCCAGGGGGATTGAGCAAGGAATAGCCGGGGGGATTGAGCAAGGAATAGCCGGGGGGATTGAGCAAGGAATAGCCGGGGGGATTGAGCAAGGAATAGCCGGGGGGATTGAGCAAGGAATAGCCGGGGGGATTGAGCAAGGAATAGCCGGGGGGATTGAGGGAGGAATAGCCGGGGGCAAGAGTGAGGAGCAGCCGGGAGGGTTGAGTGAGGAACAGCTGGCGGCAAGAGTGAGGAACGGCCAGGGGGCTGGAGCGAGGAATGACCGTGGGGATTGAGCGAGGAATAGCCGGGGGGATTGAGGGAGGAATAGCCGGGGGCAAGAGTGAGGAGCAGCCGGGAGGCTTGAGTGAGGAACAGCTGGCGGCAAGAGTGAGGAACGGCCAGGGGGCTGGAGCGAGGAATGACCATGGGGATTGAGCGAGGAATAGCCAGGAGGCTTGAGTGAGGAACAGCTGGCGGCAAGAGTGAGGAACGGTCAGGGGCTGGAGCGAGGAACGGCCGGGTGGCTTGAGTGAGGAACGGCCGGGGGGATTGAGCGAGGAACGGCCAGGGGGACTGAGCGAGGAATGGCCGGGGGGATTGAGCGTGGAACGGCCGGGGGGATTGAGCGTGGAACGGCCAGCTGCAAGAGGGAGTAACACCCTGGGGGCTCGAGTGAGGAACGACCGGGGACTTGAGTGAAGAACACCCGGCAGCTTGAGTGAGCAGCAGCCAGCAGCTATAACGAGAAATGGCGGGCGGATTCTACAATGGAGCGGTCGGGGGATGCAGCAATCACATGTGACGACCAAGGGCTGGAATCCGCTTTGTCCACAGTGAAAGCCAATCTGGCTATCCACAGTGCGAAGTTCCTCAGTGACCAGCAAGGATCAGCTCTAGGCATGACGAAGCAGATATCGTGCTCTTTTGGAAGGCCAAACGAAGTATTTTTACTTTCACAATGAAACACATAGCTTTTCCATGAAATGGGGGCAGCGGCAAAAGAGAGAATAAAAGGTAAACCACCTTTATTTGCATGAACATTTGGGTGGCGTTTTGCAAATCTTACCATATAGTGACGCAGAGATGTGGGGGCATGTTTAAACGAGCCATTTTAGGGGGGCCTGGCAGTCTTAATTTTGATAAAGAATATCTCTTTGGATTTGAGTCTTTAGTCTTTGCAACTTGCCTAGAGCTTGTGACACTCTAAAGAAAACGATTGTCATGCACATTTTGTCAGTAAAGCCGGTTCTGTGATTAGTAGTAAATCTCCATCACCGGCTTTCAGGTGGAGCAGCATTTACTACACAGAGCCGTAGTTCTCTGATAAGCTATGCAAATCAAATTCATAATTGCAGACAATATTATCGAAGGATTATGAAATTGACTAAATCATTTGCGATAATGACAGCTGTTTGCGTATCTTTTCAGTGAACTACGGCTCTTAGTAGTAAATGCTGCTCGATCTGAGAGCACATGAAAATACCACATTCAATTACATTTTTACTCCAAATTCATGTCATAACGTCAGTCGAGTGTTTGAAATAAATCCTTCTGTGAGATGATGTGGCTTCTTAAACAGCATAATTAAGTCACACAATATTTAATTGTATTCGAAGCAGTGATAATGGCTATGTCGATTCGCATTTCATTATAGATCGACTGATATTGATTTTTTGACAGCTGATGCAGATATCTTAGAAAAAAGGGGACCGATAGCCGATATAATTTTTATTTTTATTAATATTTAAGAAATTTGAAATAACTTGACAATGGATGAAAAAATAAATGTGTAAAATAAACATATATTTTAGATGACAAAGTATTTTTCACAAATAAATAAATATTTTATAAAACTATAATTAAAAAGTAAGTAAACACTGTAACCAACAGGGTACTCAGTATTCTGGGAAGTTTGTGTGCATTGGGAATCATATTTTTTCCAAATAAAGCCAGGGTTACACTGATTTTACATACAGCACACAGAGAAAATGACATGAATATGACAGTGGGAAAATGCATAAAGCACAGCATAATTTGAAATTAATTTAAAGTTTAAAGCACTCAATTAATATGGACCGACCATCACACAGAGAACACGCGATCATGCTGGATAAAAATACATCACAATATCTCACAGCTGGACTCGACTAAGTTTGCAAGGTTTGTGAAATTAAATGTTCATTAGTCATTCAAAGATTTGTTTAGATTATATAAATATAATTTACGATGAGAAAGTATTATAATGTTTGCCTTTCTATTACTAATAATATAAAAGCAATCATTATAATATTTTCCATTCAATCTGATTATTAGACAGTGGCTGTGTGCGCTCAGGTACTGCATTCTCTGTGGCGTCAAAATGAAAGTCTGCCATGCCGTCAAAATAAAATCCCTCCTTGAAAACATGCCGGTATTTAAAAAATGTCAAATATCGGCCGATATATCTGTCGACCACTATTTGAAAAATACTTAATTATGATGCAAATTATAATAATAAGAACTCAGATAAACCATATATTAGCGTAGTCATGCGTGTAGTCACGTTAAATCAATTAAAGCATTTAAATATCCCGTATATTCACTGCAGTGACAAGGCATTTCCTGGATTTCTTCTCCGGGGCATATTTGGATTTTCAGCGTGCGAGCACCCTCTGGCCTTTGGATGGAGACAGACTGCTGATCACAGAATTGTGCTACACTGAAAGATACATATTACAATCTCAGCTTCTGCCTAATTTCGATTTAATTTTGATTAATTGTGCAGCCATACCATATGGTATATACACACCTCAGTACTTTTTTTTTTTTTTTTTCAAAGTCACTTATGTTTACCAAGGTAAACAGTAGCTAACATTGTGAAATATTTCAATTTAAAATAACTGTTTTGCATTTTAATATGTTAAATGTGATTAATCCCTGCAAATTTTCAGCAGCCATTAAGCCATGCAGTTCATAGAAAAGCATTTAAGAAATATTTAGTAAAACGTCTCTTTTCTGTCACTTCTGAACAATTTATTGCATACTTGCAAACCGTATTATTCATACTTTTGAACAGTAGTGTATATGAAACTAAAACAGGCTATATTTTTTATCATTCAGCTCATCGAACAGCATGAATTATATCACTGAAAATAATATTTCGTAAGCATCTACATTTCCTCTTGCACTCATTTCCACTTTACCTTCAGGATCATGTGACACCCATTACGGGCAGATGGATGCACAAACAACAACCCTCTTATGTAGTTAATTACATAATTACAGATGGCCTTTCCCATCAACCCTTTATAGATAAAGAAATAAAATCCAAGTGCAATATAGACATTCAGTCACAAACCACCCACTCACATTCAGACACTGATGACAATCTGACTAAAGTCTTACTCGAACTATAGCAGATGGGACCCTGGCTGAATGCTGGCCTAAATTTTAGAGAAATTACTGATGCGTTTACGAATCTCAATCTGGTGTAATCCTGTCATCATCCCTGTTCGCTGACAGACAACTACTAACAGACAGATGTCAGAGGACAGGCTCAAACACTCATAAGAGACAGCAATTATTATATAATATATAAAAAGTGAGAGTGAAATAGTTGTTACGTAACTTTCTTCATAACATTTCAGAATGATCAAAAATACATAAACGTCAAAAAGTTGTGATTGCTTAGGATGTCATTTAAAAATCCGGACAATGCATTCAAGCTACACATTTCATAATAACACATTTGACAAAGGGTCTTAAATACTACGATATGTAAAGTTGGATAATCAGTGCTTAATCAGAAACAGCAATCCTGTTTCTAACAAAAACTAAATAAACGGCTAGTTCAGTCTCAGTCAGCACAATGACATAAAGACAACACTTCTCATAGCCTCAATTAAACATGCATAAGACAAAAAGACAAAGTGTTAAACTACTGACTCATCAAGCCCACACAAGTAAAAGGAGGACACACTGTAACACGGAAACTTAACATATGTAGTGTCATTCATTCTTCACTCACAAGCTTGCACACACATAGACACATAAGCCATGTGCAATGCGCATGGTAAATCATGTGATGGGTTTTGCCCAAAAACAGTGCTCCTCTATTTCTTTCATATTTTCTCAAGCCAATGCAGTCAGAAGACAGTAATAAAGATAACAAAGTATGATCAACTACAATTCAGAAACCAACTAAATTTCCAAATCAGTTTCAAAGCCTTAATTAAAACCTCTCCAGCCTAATGGTCATATATTTTTTTTAATGAAAAAGCCTTATACAATTTTTTTTTAACTTAAGAGCAGGTGTAGCTATTTTTATTTTGAATGTGCAATCAGATTAAGATCAGATTAAGGCATTTTATTTATCCTAATCAAATTAAAAACCCTTTTAATTTTTGGCAAACAAAGTGCTGCACAACTAAAATAAATTAAATTAAAAAAATATTTATTAATATTTATTATTATTAGTAGTAGTGGTAGCAGCAGCATTGTTGTTACTTTCAGTCTTAAGACTACTAAATAGTATTATTTCTGACAGTTTATTAACGTTTAAATAAACTTTTATTTTGACGGGTTGCCGTGACTGCTGTGTATATTATATGAATGTAGTTTTGTCAAATTAAACTGTGAAATGCTAATGAAGTGACTCTTAGAGCAGCTAGGGATGAAATTTGTGTATTCTATTCATATCATCATAGTGAGATGACAGAGGTTGAAAACGCAACGTGCGTCGTCCACGTTTGTGTAAACAAAAGAGTGCGTTGCATCATCTGCCATTCATTCATTGTGGAAATTATGACGCTTTTATGCGTAATGTCAAATGCTTCAACAGATTTGTTGTATTACTATAAAATTTTACACGAGCATTGCAAATTACACTTTGTTCTTGGTTCTTGTCAACAGTATCTCCGCCATGATGAGCACTGAATGAGTGACAGGCTTTCTGTTGTAACATCGCGCAAGGTAAATAAGTGGGTGACATCTAGTGGAAAAGAAAACAAATCACATGAATTTGATCTTTTATGTCAAATGTTTGCTGAAAAAAATACTGGAAAAGATCGATTCACGGCTTTTGAGAATCGATATCGAATGGTAAAAAAAAATTCACTTTAGTGAGTAAACTAATAAACTGACCAGCCGAAGGTGTGCGTAGATGATTTTTATTGTTTTTCTGGTTATCTACCTATTGCAGCTAAATATGTCTGTATAGTGGATAAATAAATTTTGTGTAGCTGCATTTATAAGAAATTCATGACTGTATTATCTGCAAATGCTCATACTCTCCAAATTTGATTGTGAGTCCTGAAAATTTAAGGGAGTCATCATGTTTTTCTTAACCAAATGTTTTTAACCATACATAAACAGGACCAAATTTAGCACTCCAAATGACTGACAGTCATAATTCTGCTGCTGTGTGATAGCTGTGGCAGAATCACCAGACAGTCTTAACAGAAAGGTACTGGAGAGATTTAAGTGATCAGAGACCTTCGAAATAAACTTTAACCTATAGCTTAACTTGAGGACCTTTGGGAAAGATAGAGAGGAAAGTTCCACAATTTATATACAAGGCATTTCCTTATTACTGAGATTAGGTGGAAATTTTGCATTACCTAATAGACATCACTGATGTGTAAACAGATGCATTTAACCGTGTAAGGGTCTTATGTCAGACCCTTAAAAATCAAGAAAAATTGACTCCTTACGATACAACCCCTTCAATTGTTTTACTGAACATCTTAGATTTTACTTTAATTCGAAATGTTAAATTTAAGGCAAGCAACAGATCAAAAAGTTGAAGAGTCAGGTGCCTTACCTCTCTCGTACAGATCATGTGGGGCTTTTTCCTCAGCTCAACACATTTCCTGAGCCTACAGATCTGATGGCCCATTTTTCGGTTCTGGCAACTCCTGCATTCCCCGCAGTTGATCTTGAGCAGGCAGGGCGTGCAAACATCGCAATGAATTCTCTTTTTCTTGTCTCTCCTCTCTTGAACTTGAAGTAAACGCAGTTGAATATCCTCTGTTTGGAGAGGAGGGTTTCCTGACTCCCTGTGCTCCATAACTGACTCGCAGTCGCTGTCAAAAAAGGACTGGGTGCTTTCTGTGCTATTGGAGAGCGACGCCGTCGCCTGAGGCCCACGGCCCATTTCACAAAGAGTGCTGTTGTAAATGGTCATGCTCAGTGAGAGGAGAGAAAGCGCTCCCTCTTTCTTCATTGACATTTCAGCATCCTCAATTTCATCTTTGGTATCCACAACTGCAGTGCTTTCAAACTCATTTTTTCCCTTCTGGGGATCATTTGCAATCTTTTCAAATGCTGGTGATTCATTGGAGGACTGACACACTTGGGAGGCTACGGTCTCATTTGCTTCCGTGGAGTTTTGTGGAGAGGTTTGCAAAGAATTGTCGGGAAAGTTTGTTTGTGGAGCGATGCGTTGAACCTCCTCAATTTGACCTGAAACATACTTATCTGATTGTGAAGGGGAGGGAGTTGTTGGGCTTGAGGTATTATTGTTGTAGGCAAAGTCCACATTATTGACAGGGTCAAGAGGGTCACGCTGCTCAACAAATGCAGAGTTTAGCTGCTCACTAGAAGCAGAGCAGCTTTCGTTTTGTATAGTTTCTTTGCCTGCTTTCACCGTCTCTTCCTCTTCTGCCTGGTCAGTCTTGTGAACAACAGTCTCTCTGTGATCCTCTGCAGTTTGCTCTGAGCTTATGTTAACGCTCTGTCCCTCTCCAGTGGGAATTACAGCACCCTTTTGTTGTCCATCACCATTAGGATCATGAACTTCTGACCTTGTAGTATCAGTATCCTGTTCCCTGATCTCCAGACCTCCTTTGATCTTTGTAACCACTCTCCTGTAGGACTCAACTTCCCTCGGACACGAGACACTATTGCGAGGTGACTTCCCTTTCCCATTACGTTTTGACAACAAGCCATTTTGGTTCACAGAACCACGTGTGTGCCTGGATCCTTTAACAATGAGGACATTCTTGACTGTCCTCTTGCTGGGCTTGCTGACAGCTGTTCTCTGGGCTGTCTTGGCTGCCTGTTTCTTGTCTACGGCCTTCTTGATCTTGCCATTGGCTTTGAGAAAGTTGACCTTTTGCCTCCTAGTCATGGAAGCTTTCACCCTTCTAACATTTTGCTTTTTGGATGCACAAGATGACTTCTTGGGTGATTTGGGAGTATGAGGCATAGCTGAAGCAAGTGAGGGTGAGGGAGGAGGAGTTCAGGATAGCCGGCATGGGAAACGGTATAAAGATGACTCTGGGCAACAGTACTTTTCAGATCTTTTTGGTAATGTTCCCTATTTCGAGTAAGATCACATTTACATTTTTCCCACTGATGACATATGGATGTATGGCTACCTGTGGAAAGGACAATTCATTATTGAATTATGTAGCATCTGATTATGTTTATTAAAGACCCCTTAAATTAAAATTGGGGTTTCTGGCTTGTGGTCCATATTTGTAGGCTTTGAAGACATCCTTATGTAAGTGTACTCCTACAATTTGACAAAATTCACTTCTAGCAGATTGAGGCGCATCTGAAGACTGAAGATTTTTGCCCAATCAAATGCTCTCTAGAACCAGAATGTCCCTCCTCCTGGGCAGACCAACAAGTAGATAATTGTGATTCATGCCTGTGATGTAAATTTAAGGCCTCTGGGTATTAAAAAAAGGATGAGTTCATCAATGTCATATCACATAGATTGATGACTGTGTGTGCAAGTGCAAAGTTTAATTTTTACAGTTTCTACCATAAACCAACTTCCTATAAAGAATATTTATGAATATATTTCAGCCAGGAAAAAAGATGCACAATAGATGATATTTTAATATGTTGGCACACAAAAGGAAATATTATGCAGCCTTTAGGTACAATGTATTCAGGGTATAAACACATTAGTTATAGTACTGCTAATAAGACAAATCCTCATGCTTATCAAAAAGTACCATGTAGTGTTACCATAGCTTATGGACATGTTTCTTCAGACAAGTACAATGTAAGTAGTTTAAATATTATGGTTTATGACTATGGTAATCATTAACTACCACACTTAATTTTATTAGGGATGCTCAATCTTCCTCTATTCACATGTTTATTGGTGTCAGATTTTTGTTTACATGTGTATATGTGACTCTAAGTCCCCCTCAAGTGAAACAAGTGTTTTAGCAGTTGTCATGAGTGAAATGTAAATACAAATTAGGCAAGTGTGAGGTATGTTTGTTCTGACAAGTGGATCTGAAGACACTCACACAAGTTTATACACTGGCTCGGTCTCAAACCTAGTGAGCTCCCTACATAAACAGCATTTTTGTGCGT